>NC_043962.1:6625496-6775496 GCF_902148855.1 Sphaeramia orbicularis | reverse complement strand
AAGTCGCTCAAATAGCGATCTCGTGCACCTCGGGTACTATAGTCTCGCGCACCGCAGAGTCTCAGCTCCATGCACGAGGACTAAACCCAATCTGTCCGGTAACGGTTCTTTTTATTGGTAACACCACTTTCGAGTTACTGAGGGTTTGGTGGATTGTCCCAGTTCAACTTTTCTGAACCGAATACGGGACAATATGTGAAATGACATCCCGCCAAATAATTTAGTAGCTAACGGCAGGTCGCGAGGGCGAGGTCCTCTCCGCGCGCCGTTAAAGGTTAATTCTCCCTCAAACTGCCGTTCAATTACACGCCACGGTTTTTACCCGCGTCCATAAAACCAGACATTTGGGAGCGGAGATGCATAATTGAAAATTTCCATTTGAAAGATTGATTAAGTTCCCTTTCATTCCGTATAAAGTTTGGAAGTTCTGACAGGAAAAAAAAAGCCCAGATAAAAGCATGGAGTTATTCCTCTGCATCAGTAAATCAGAACGGTGCAGCCTTTAGAGTCAGCCTGGAAAAGAAATCAGGTATCAGTTCACACAGGAAGACCCAGGAATGGATCTGTGTGGAAAATGCGCAATAATCACACATGCAATGGAACGACTCTTCTATTTTCGACATAATAACACAGTTCAATTTGATGCACAACGGTAATATTCACAGGGAATCAAAAATATTAACCCATCCACACCCAAATATCCACCAGTGATCCAAATAGTCTGTTGATCTACAACATTTACTACCTGTTGATCCATTAATCCTATCAATCCATGTAAATAATTGGAGTAAAATACAGTTTTACTTCAAATATTTGTAGGATAAAATGTACAAAAACTTGTAAAATCAGAATGAAATAAGCCAAATAGTTGAAAAATAAGGAAGAAATGAATCCAAAAACCTTGAAATATGGCATAAAAGTGAACAAATCCTTCTAAAGTGAGGAGAAAATGAACAAAAATACTTGAAAAATTGGGAAAATTCATCATTTTGTAACATCCAGAACCCTGTATTTATTCTGTTAACCCCCAAAAACCAAAACCATCTACTGGGGTAAACTGTTTAATACCTGTTAATCCATTAATCCTATCAATCCATGTAAATAACTGGTGTGAAATGCAGTTTGTCATCTTTTCATGGTCATCAGATATGACCCATTTGGACGTTCAGAGGCTCCGTGGTTACTGTGGAAACACCATCATCTTCTACAACATTGATTCATCAGTAAAACCCATGGAGTTGAATCAATGACAGTGGATGGACACACTTGGTTTATGTACATTATTATAGGAAATGACCAAAAATGTATCAAATATTTAGAAAATCCTAAATAACATGAAAAAAATAATTAATGAATTTACCAAAATTAAGTAAAAAAAAAAAAAAAAAAAAATAAGCAACAACAATGAATAAATCAACAAAATAATAAGTAACATGAACAAAATTAGATGCAAACTGAACAAAATTGAAGAAAAAGTTATAAACTCATGGAGTTGGATCAATGACAGTGGATGAACACACTGGGTTTGTGTACATTATTATAGAAAATTACCAAAAATGTATCAAATATTTAAAAAATCCTAAATAGCATGAAAAAAAAACAAATTTACCAAAATTAAGTTAAAAAAAAAAAAACATAAAAAAAAAATAGCAACAAAAATGAATAAATGAACAAAGTAATAGGTAACACGAACAAAATTAGATGCAAACTGAACAAAGTTGAAGAAAAAGTCATAAACCCATGGAGTTGGGTCAGTGACAGTGGATGGACACACTGGGTTTATGTTCAGTTAATGAGAAATTTTACTGAAAAAGTCATTTTTTTTTGTTTCTGATATAATAACCTCTGACTTTAATCTGAGCTTTAATGAACATTTACATGATAAATTAATGAAATATTGGAAAATACCTGGTTTACACTGAAAAACCACCAAATACAGAGGATAATATTGTAAGAAATGATGATAAATCACTTAAGAAAAGTTAATTACTTTTGTTTGCACCTACCACATAATTAGCACTGGGTCTTTAAGGGTGAATATTTGGATTGTAATGTATTGATGAAGAGATTATGACGTCATGTTTGGAGTTGACCTAATGAGTGTAATTGTAAAGAAAGCAATTTTATCAGTGAAATTCAATACGTGTCTTTCTTTCTTTCTTTCTTTCTTTCTTTCTTTCTTTCTTTCTTTCTTTCTTTCTTTCAGGTTCTAGTAAACGTTGGGAGAAATTTTGACGAGGAGAGAAGTAATTTCATCGCGCCTCGCAAAGGGATTTACAGTTTTAACTTCCACGTAGTCAAAGTCTACAACCGTCAAACCATACAGGTAAGCGCGTGCTCGTGCGCCTGTCACGTGCGTGTGATTGTATATCTGGATTGTGCGCTCCCTCCTCCTCCTCCTCCTCCTCCTCCTCCTCCTCTTCCTCCTTTTCTTCTTCCTCCTCTTCCTCCTCCTCGCGCTGTTTTTCTCTCATAAAACTTGGACGTCGTCGGCGCTGGCAGTCATTTCCTCACATGTGTCAGATGTCTTTCAACTGCCATGAAAGGTAGTCGCGCGCCACTCGACGTCAGTTCGATCATAATTAATCAATACCTGAAACGAGGGGGGCGGAGACAGACCGAGCGCGTGTCACCGGTGGGAGGACGCGGGTGCAACGGGAGCGCGGTTTCACTGGCGGGTTTCAGCACCATGGACAGCGCCGTCCGCGTTCTGCTGTCTATGTGAACGGAGGCAGGAACTCTGAATACACTGGTCTATAACCTTTTCATGCATGAATTATGAGAACCTTTGTCAATGTTTTTCTCTTGACAGATTTTATTCCTCTTTAAGCATGTGAATAAAAATGCAATTGAGATTTTTTTTAACCCTTTCATGCATAGTGGTCACTACAGTGGACGGCTATTCTACAGCTGTTCTCTTGTATATTCACGGATTTTTTATTTATTTATTTATTTATTAATTTTTTACACATATCTTTATTAAAGTTTTAAGACACTACATATCTTTTCTGACATGAATTGGTAACCTTGTGTGGATCTCCTCTGAGCATAAACCCCCCAGAATCACAACCCCCCCCCCATAGTTTTCACACAATTTAACAGTAAATACATGTTTCTTTGCTTCAAAAATTAAACACACAATGTCCAGCTGATTATTATTCTTATTATTATATTTTACTTTTTTATTTTGTAATGTTTTTTTTTTTTTTTTACTTTTTATTTATTTAAACTATTTATTTATTATTTATTTATTTTTATAAGAAATTTTTCAATCACATTGTTTTTTCATGTTTAAAGAGAAATGAAAACACTCAGGGAAAAAATCTTGATTAAGGTTCTCATAATTCATGCAGGAAAGAGTTAATGAACCCCTTTTTCATGGAGTTACAAAAATGTCCACTCAGATCGACATCATACGTTTAATTTTTGAAGCAAAGAAACATGTATTTAAAACACATAATCAGAAAGTGATGAACTTTGTGAAAACTATGCTATAAAAACATTTTTAAAGCTGCTGATCTGATGTTTTCTCACATTTTAACACTCTCTAATACTAGTTATTACTCACTTCATGGAGATAATATGCAAAAAAACACAACTTTTTGTTTAAGAAAACTGTTAATTACCGTCTAATAACAATTAGTAATTGATTTACACTCAAACATGTTACTGCAGATCAGGTTTATCAAGAACAGAAAAGTTACAGTAATGGTATGGATTGCAGTGTATGGTATGGTGCATAAATGTCCACTATGTTGCTGATATGGAACTAAAACAACAAAACCCATGAATATACAAGAGAACAGCTGGAGAAGAACTGTCCACTGTACTGTTGTGACCGTTATGCATGAAAGGGATGATATATATTAGAAATTAAATGTACTTTACTTTGTTGTTTATTTGACAGGGGCAGTGTTTAATTACATGATTGCACCAGAGTTAGCTACGAGCTAATTAGCATCTGCAGTACCTGGGCAGGTAAACAGACAACAGTAAATACAGAATATAAAAACAGGATGTTACATAAGACAGCTGACAAACAATTCAAAAAGCAAAATACAGATACAACAATATAATATAAAGCTAAAAATGCATTAATAACAATATAGTCTAAATAACAGGATGAAAAATATATTCTGTGCAAAGTATAAATAGTGAATTCTGGCCAAGTACCATAAAAAGGCTCTACTTTAGTTATAGCAGCGTCTTTAAAGATCAAGCCCTGAGCGAGATTCAGTAGTGCAAAAAATAAGTGGGCTAAGGCAGCTAATTATGGGTACAGTTTTGTGTGGATTTTAGCCAAAGTTTAAGTTGTTTTTTAAACAGTACAGAGCTGCCAGACCCTTTAATATCAGCGGGAAGGGAGTTCTACTTCACTGACAATATATATGTTAAAGTGTTTTTCCACATATATACAGGGTGTCCCATAAGTCTCCATACATAGGAGACATAATACATTCCATACATATATGGTTCTAACATGTATTTCTTTATATTTCTTCTTTATAGTTCCTCAGCAGTGGAGGACACGCATTGAAATGTGTTCCCGACAAAATGGCAGTCATATAGAGCATATTATATAAATATAAATGGTTTATGTCAAGAAACGTTTATTTTTCCTATGTATGGAGACTTATGGGACACCCAGTATATATATATGTTTATGTCCATTTGTACAATAGATTTATAAATGTTCCAGAATAAAGAACCTGTAAAGTAAAGGTATTGAGTAGATGTGGTTGCTCTGACACAAACATTCCTTCGGAGTCAAACACATTCTCTCATTAGCTGTCACAATTTTACATTTTGACCCCAGACTGTGTCTTGGAAAGCCAAACTTGATGTTGTTTTATTAAGATAAGATAAGATAAGATATACTTTATTGTCCCCAGGGGGAAATTCGTTGTGGGCAATAGTGCAAGGGGGCTGCGATGCCATACAAAAAACACAGTACAAAACAAAAAAACATCACAGTACAGATACATGACAATAAATAACACTACCCATACTATGACATGACATCTAGAGGCATGGGGCAGTATAAAGCACCAATAGATAAGTAAATAAGACTGCTGCACAACTCTAAATCCATACTAAAATATGTAAGAACATCACAAGAATTAAGAGCCAATGTGATTAAAAATAATATAAATAAAAGGAGAGACACCACCATCAGTAAATAAGGATTATTAAGATTATTAAACATTTTACATCTAGACCAGTGTTATTTAGAAGCTTTTAAAATCAAGCCACTTTGTACTGAGGACCAAACAGAAAAAAGTCTTCAAATCACAGTGATACAGTGTGTTGTTTTTTCTTCTTTTTTGTGTTCAGATACGTTTATTGAAAGAGAGAAAATCAAACAAAACCCGCTTAATCCTCCTAAACCCCCAGATATCTATATACATACACAATATGGCACTGTAGAAATAAATAACATTACATATCAGAGTATTACATACACACATACACCTTGTACATGTGATGTAGGATTGTCAAAAAAGATTAAGAACGATTTCCACATTTTATAAAACTTCTGCTCAGATCCATGTAATGTATATCAGATTTTTTCCAGTTTAAGATTGGAGATCACTTCTCTGACCCAGTGTCCAACAGAAGGTGGGGCAGGTTCCTTCCACCTAGTACCAATAAGGCGGCGTGAAGGCAATCACCTTGTGCCCGCCTTTTTTATTTATTTATTTATTTTTTTCATTTTTATATTCGCTGTAGTCAATAAAGTTGGAGTGAAATATTCTTACCTCTTTTCATTAAATGATGTGTGACAACGTGATTTATTCTCCATAGATAAAGTGTAAGTGGGACTCAGTATGTAATCATTACACCTGGTTAAAGGTGATTATGGATGTGTAAAAATAAGAACAAACAGAAGAACGTGTTTGAAAGCAAAATTATTGCAACTTTATGGACAACAGTGTATTAAACCACTTTGCACCAAGAGCCAAACAGGAATAAGTTATCAAACCACAGTGGTAGAGTGTTGGTTTTTTTGTTTTTCCTTTTCTTTTTTTATATATGCTGTTGCCAGTAAAGTTGGAATTTTTTATTTTTTTTATTTTTTACCTGTTTTCATTAAATGATTGTGACCATGTGATTTATTCTTCATAGATAGATAGATGTACTTTATTTATCCCAAAGTGGGAAATTACAGAACCATGAAGTATAAGTGGGACTCAGTATGTAATCACTACACCTGCTTAAAGATGATTATGGATGTGTAAAAATAAGAACAAAGAGAAGAACGTGTCTGAAAGCAAAATTATTCCAACTTAATGGACAACAGTGTATTAAACCACTTTGCACCAAGAGCCAAACAGAAAAAAAGTCTTCAATTCATAGTGATAGTGTGTTTTTTTTTTCTTTTTTCATATATGCTGTTGCCAGTAAAGTTGGAATAAAAATATTTTGACCTTTTTTCATTAAATGATTGTGACCATGTGATTTATTCTTCATAGACAGATAGATGTACTTTTTTTATCCCAAACTAGGAAATTACAGAACAATGAAGTGTAACTGTGACTCAATATGTAATCATGACACCTGGTGAAAGGTGATTATTGATGTGTAAAAAATAAGAACAAAGAGAGGAATGTGTTTGAAAGCAAAATTATTCCAACTTTATGGAGAACAGTTTATTAAACCACTTTGCATCTACAGCCAAACAAGAATAAATCTTCATACCACAGTGACAGAGTGCATTTTTTGTTTTTCCTTTTTATATATGCTGTTGCCAGTAAAGTTGGAGTAAAATATTCTTACCTCTTTTCATTAAATGATGTGTGACAATGTGATTTATTCTCCATAGATAAAGTGTAAGTGGGACTCAGTATGTAATCATCACACCTGGTTAAAGGTGATTATGGATGTGTAAAAATATGAACAAAGACAAGAATGTGTTTAAAAGCAAAATTATTGCAACTTTATGGAGAACAGTGTATTAAACCACTTTGCACCAAGAGCCAAACAGGAATAAGTCTTCAATTCACAGTGATAGAGTGTGTTTTTTTTTTTTTTTTTCTTTTTTCATATATGCTGTTGCCAGTAAAGTTGGAATAAAAATATTTTGACCTCTTTTCATTAAATGATTCTGACCATGTGATTTATTCTTCATAGATAGCTAGTTGTATTTTATATTTATCCCAAAGTGGGAAATTACAGAACAATGAAGTGTAACTGTGACTCAGTATGTAATCATGACACCTGGTTAAAGGTGATTATTGATGTGTAAAAAATAAGAACAAAGAGAAGAATGTGTTTGAAAGCAAAATTATTCCAACTTTATGGAGAACAGTGTATTAAACCACTTTGCACCAAGAGCCAAACAGGAATAAGTCATCAAACCACAGTGATAGAGTGCATTTTTTCCCCTTTTTTATATATATATGCTGTTGTCAATAAAGTTGGAGTAAAATATTCTTACCTCTTTTCATTAAATGATGTGTGACAATGTGATTTATTCTCCATAGATAAAGTGTAAGTGGGACTCAGTATGTAATCATTACACCTGGTTAAAGGTGATTATTGAAGTGTAAACATATGAACAAAGAGAGGAATGCATCTGAAAGCAAAATTATTCCAACTTTATGGACAACAGTGTATTAAACCACTTTGCACCAAGAGCCAAACAAGAATAAGTCTTCAAACCACAGTGACACGGTGCCTTTTTTCTTCTTTTATAATATTTATCTCCATAAATATGCACACACTCCTGTGAGGCTTTATGTGGAAAAACATGTTTCCTCAACACACACACACACACATTCATTCATACACATTGCCTACGGTGCAGCCCATCACAACTCTTCTTTCATCCTTCTAATAACTCTGTTTTACTATGCTTTACATACATTTTACATATTCTTTTGATGTGTCAAGCGATACGACACACTGAAGCAGTCACGAGCCTATTTCCACCGTCAAAACCAGTCACACAGTGTTAATTGCAATGTATGGTCTACAAATTAAACTATTGTGTAATTATGCTGTTATCCCCCCGGAGCTTTGGCATTATGTTTTGTTACTTATACGTTTTTATTGGCATCTTGAATTAATTAGCATAGCGGCGGCAGTAACGAGAAAAACAACAAGGAGGCAGGCGATATACAATGGGAGAAGCAGCGCCAAGCGTCATCATGTTGCCGAACACATGTCAGTTATGACAATATGGCTGTTAAGTCTGTCAGAGGGGATTAAATCTGTCATATTTACGACAGGGCAGTTATTGTTTTCAGCAATTTGGTGCAAAACCATGGAAGAGATAATTAAATACTTGTAACTGTTGTTGAAATATATTGTATTATAGCTACTATGTGTAAAATACAGAAGTTTTAATCTGTTTACTATCGGTTATTTACGTTATTAGGACTCTAAACAGATGGAAGTGCATCATTAAGGAAGCAAAACTCATGTGTTATGTTGAATAAATGAGAGGTGGGAGTGGGATTTAATAAGTTTTCTTCTTCCCACTCCTTTCCGAGCAGTATTTATTGAATTTATTTTGTTATTACTAGTGCACATGGCAACTGCTATATTGTCTTGATCATCTCTATTTATTAATGTATTTGCTCTGCTATTAGTTCCTTCTACTCAAAAGTTTAGTTTTTTCTTCTGCTCGAAAACAAATAAATAAATAAATAAATGAATGAAATGAAATACTGAAAAGACCAGTTGAAAAGAAAACCAGAGCAAAATATTTGGGGTCAGACTTTATGCAAAACATGAGCTTAAGTTTTCTTTCTTTTTTTTTTTTAATTAACATTTTTATTGAAAAAACACATCAGAGTTTACAATACAATGTAAAGATTCACAAAACTTGAACTTTTTCTGTTTTTCACACTTTAACCCATAAAGACCCAGTGCTACTTTTGTGCCAGTTTCCAAATGAATTTTTCTGTATATTGAATCTTTCTTAAGTGATTTATCACCATTTATTCTAATATTATCCTCTGTATTTTGCATTTTTTTCAGTGTAAATCTTGAATTTTCCAAGATTTTATTCACTGATCATGCAGATGTTCATAAAAGCTCAGATTAAAGTTGAGGAATAGTATATCAGAAACAGAGAAAACTAAAGAAAAAGTGACTTTTTCTAGCAAATATATCAATAATTTAACATAAACCCAGTGTGTCCATCCACTGTCATTGATCCAACTCCATGGGCTTATTACTTTTTCTTCAATTTTGTTTAGTTTGTGTCTAATTTTGTTCACATTACCAATTATTTTGTTGATTTATTCATTTTTGTCACTTATTTTTTATACTTAATTTTGCGTTTTTTCATGTTATTCAAGGTTTTCTAAATATTTTATTCATTTTTGATAATTTTCTATCATAATGTACATAAACCCAGTGTGTCCATCCACTGTCATTGATCCAACTCCATGGGTTTTACTGGTGAGTCAATGTTGTAGAAGATGACGGTGTTTCCATGGTAACTACAGAGCCTCTGAGCGTCCAAATGGGTCATATCTGATGACCATGAAAAGATGAAAAACTGTATTTTACACCACTGATCTGCCCTGGCGGAGGTCTGCGCTCTCTGAGTGCTTTTCTAGTTATATGAATGTATTTAGTGTGTTTTATATTTCAGCATTAATGCTCTTTTTTTTTTAAATTTTGTATTCGGTACTCGATGACTTATTAATGTTTTGTTCCCCCAAAATTCCAAGTACCCCCTGGGCTTATTCCAAATACCGCTGGGGGTACATGTACCCCACTGTGGGAACCCCTGGTCTAAATCCTAAAGTCTTCTTGTGCTTGTACTTTTCCTAAAGGTTTATTCTGACATGAGGCCGACAGGTGTAGGTTGTCCTCTGTGCTGCTCACCGTCAGCCTCCTCCTCCGTCCATCCATCCATCCATCCATCCATCCATCCTCCCTTCTATCCATCCTCCCTTCCATCCATCCATCCATCCAGCACATCTGCTGTGTTGAAAACTCCCACTGTTTGATTGCCTTAGAGGCAGCTACTGCAGCGCATGCAGGAGATGAGAGACAGCAGAGTCAAGAGAGTGGTGTAGAAGAAGTGGGCAGGAAAAAGAAGAAGAAGAAGGGATGAGACTAAATCAAAAGCAGTGGGAGGGACAAAAGGAAAGAGAGGAAAGAATGAGAGGTGGAAGGGAAGAAAAAGCTGGATGATGGAACATAATGGAATAAAAATAAGTCTGTGAGGGAATTAAAGACGTGGAAAAGACAAAAACAAAGGTAGAATAGATCAGGGGTGTTAAACATACGGCCCGCGGCCCGAAACCAGCCCGCAAAAGGGTCCGATCTGACCCAAAGGATGCAAAAATTATAGATATTAACAATTAATGATCCCATCCAATCCAGCTTTATTTGTAAAGCACTTTAAAACCACTGCAGTGGGCCAAAGTGTTGAACAGAAGAATAAATAAAACTAAAATAAAAGAATAAAATACAAGAATAGATTAAAAGACATAGAACTGTACAAAAAAGAAAACAGTGCTGTACAGAAGAATAAATAAAACTAAAATAAAAGAATAAAATACATGAATAGATTAAAAGACAGAGCTGTACAAAAAAGAAAACAGTGCTGTACTGAAGAATAAATAAAACTAAAATAAAAGAATAAAATACAAGAATAGATTAAAAGACATAGAACTGTACAAGAAAGAAAACAGTGCTGTACTGAAGAATAATTAAAACCCAAATAAAAATATATGAATATCCTGAACAAATATGAACAATCTGAAATGTCTTAAGGAGAAATACGTGGAATTTTAGCGATATTCTGCCTGTTGCTAAATCATTAAGTTGTGATGCACATGTATACATGATCAGCTTAGGCGTAATATTGTTAACATTGCACATTTTTTCTTAAGAATTTTCAGGTTGTTCATATTTGTTCATGTTGAACTTGAGCCCTGGAATGCACTTTAAATGGCACTTTACTGCTGTGCACTTTAGAAATAAAACCTTTTAGTTCTTTATAGGTAATTTTTTCGGGGGGGGGGGGGGGGGGGGTGTTGTTATTGTTTTTTATGTCAGTATTTTATTATTTTTATCAGTAATTTATACTATTTACTAAATGCTGCTGACAGTCGGGGACCTGAGTACTGGTATGATGTTCAAGTACGGTTCGTAGGTTTAAACAACTTCACCATGGAATTTTACTTTTTTCACTCAAAAACATAGAGAAAAGTTTGGCGTTAACATTATTTATCAGTTCTTATCCTATTATTTATATCATTTTGCTGGTCCGGCCCACTTTAGGTCATATTAGGCTGTATGTGGAACCTGAACTGAAGTGAGTTTGCTGTGCTCTAAAACATGTAAAAAGTTTGGCGTTGACATTATTTCTAGTTTATTATTGTATTGTTTTACTGGTCTGTCTGTGTAAATGGGTTGGACACCCATTGAATAGAACACAGGTGTCAAACATGCGGCCCGGGGGCGAAAACCGGCCCGCCAAAGGGTCCAGTCCGGCCCGTGGGATGAATTTGTAAAATGCGAAAATTACACTGAAGATATTAACAATCAATGATATTAAAATCATTTTAGGTCACTTCAAATTAAAGGGGACCAGACCAGTAAAATAGTATCATAATAATCTATAAATAATGAAAACTGCATTAGTGTAAAATAAAAAAAAAAAAAGAATAAAATTACACAAAAATGGTTACATTTACAGACTGGGCTTTTACAAAAAATGTCTGAAATGTGGAATTTTACCAATATTCTGCCTGTTACTAAATGTTTTGTGTGTTTGTAGAGCCACTGTGATCTGTAAGTTGTGATGCGCATGTATAAATGATAAACCAAGACGTAATATTGTTAAAATGGCACTTATTTTTCGTAAGAATTTTCAGGTCGCTCATATTTGTTCATGTTACGTTCAAGTACTGTTTGTAGATGTAAACATTTTCATTGCAGAATTTTACTTTTTTCACTCAAAAATGTAGAAAAAACTTTGGTGTTGACATTATTTATCAGTTCTTATCCTATTATTTGTATTATTTGACTGGTCCGGCCCACTTTAGATCATATTAGGCTGTATGTGGAACCTGAACTGAAGTGAGTTTGACACCCCTGCTCTAAAACATGATAAAAGTTTGGCGTTGACATTATTTCTAGTTTATTATCGTATTATTTTACTGGTCTGTCTGCGTAAATGAGTCGGACGCCCATGGAATAGAAGAACATGGAGGTTGGAGGAGAGGAAGAAAGGCAGACGTCATGGATGTGTATTGATCAGCAGATCCAGTGTAGATATGCAAAAGGATGGATATTCGGTTCTCTCCATCCCTCATTAATGCTTTCTTGTGGAAGGATGTGTCTGTTTATCTGTGGGGGGTAAGACATGGGATGTGGGTGTCTTTGATAAGAACCACTGCAGCCCCCTTTTTCCTTCTGCTTTTTGGCCTTTTTCCCGCTAATTAAATACGAGTGTAAAACGAGTAGATTCTCTGATGCGAACGGAAGCTCCATCACGTAAACCGACCGTTTGACTAATTGACAGCTCGCTTCAATTAGCGGAAGTCTCACATCCGTCTTCTACAGTCCTTACTGGTGCCACCGCTTTCTATTTGAAATGGAACTGAAACAAATCATCCCTCGTAGCGAACATCTTGTACCTGTGTCTGCGAACAGAGAGCGTACAGATTGTAAGACAAACACAGGAGGATATCAGTTCTCAGCTGTGTGGATAGATCAGTAGGATTCTCAGTCACAACTTCCTGTCTGTAATCGTACTTCTGAGTGTTTCTGCTCCAATTAATCACATTCAAAGCTTCATCTACAGCCTTTTTTTTTTTTTTTTTTACGCTGAACAGCCTGTCAGTTTGAAGTGGGTTCATGTTAGTGTATAACAGAAGTGTCCAAAGGATTCCCATTCATTCCTCAGGTAGAAGTGTAGATAGTAGGGTTTAAAAACACTTCTGTAGATGTTGAAGTATCAACTCAAGTAGAAGTGGAAAAGTACTGGTTTTAAAACTACTTAAAGCAGTGGTTCCCAACCTTTTTTGGTTGGTAACCCCATTTTTCCATACATTTCTGGCGACCCCAAACATTCAAAACTGAGACTTTTTTTTTTTTTTGCTGCTGAAATTGATTTGTTTTTGATCTTGTAATAATTTGCTATACTATGTTGCAAATAAATGTTAATTTTAGAGGACATTTAGTCTATATAATGTATGTTGTTGTGGACAGAGGCAGTAAAGCCAGGTGTAGATTACTGCACAAAGTGAGAATTTGATTTTCCTTGGTCAGGATATGTACAGTCAGTCCAACTGTGATTTACAAGGCTGACAATTAATACTGAACAAACAAGAACTGAAACTATGAATTATGAAAGAGCTGCAGCATCTGAAACTGACCACAATGAACATTTGACAGATAAACAGAACCACAGTGTTTCAGTTTCGGACTCACAGTTTGTCATGTCTTTTATGTATTGTGATTGTCTCTCTCACCACATATTTTTTATAAGTAAATTTTAATTTTTATCAATTATTAGAAATTTCAGGCGACCCCATTTGAATTCCAGGCAACCCCTCGTGGGATCCTGACCCCAAGGTTTTTTTTTTTTTTCAAAATTATATTTATTGTCATTTTTGTCAACCAAACCAACCAATGTAAATAACATCAGGTTGTGTCAGTTTTCTTCCACCTATATCCTACATTACTGGCACTAACGTTCACCTGAACACAACTGTCGCAGTCTCAGAATTCACGAACGCCCTCATGCACTGGGGCGCTGTAAAGGGGGGGGGGGGTTAACGTGACAAATTTATGATGCCCAGGATTTATGTGTCCAGTGGATACAGGTTAGAAGTTGTGAAAATTTCATGTAAGACCGGCTGTATAATCGAGGTGCTCCGACAAAAAAAAAAAAAAAAAAAAACTGTTTTTTTTTGGTTTTTTGACAAATCGCACCCTGCAGGCGTCATGTGGGTCGCCCCATGTGGGTTCCCGACCCCAAGGTTGAAAAACACTGACAAAGTATAAAAGTAAATGTAAGGGAGGAATAAAAGGCCATTAGAACCAAAGCTTAGGCACCACAGGGGAGGGGCCTATAGTGCTCTAGCCCACCTCCCCAAAAGACATTGTTCTAAATGCCATAATGACTATAATGTTATATTAAAATTAGGGCTGGGCAAGTTAACGCGTTATTACGGCGTTAACGCATTCATTAAATAACGCCGACAATTTTTTTTAATCTCCCGTTAATGCTGTTCTGCCTTCCAAGCAAGTCTTAGTTCATTTATACATACGGACTCTTATTTTGAAACTCATGCTTTTATTTTGGCGCTCCACACGCACTTCAGAACCAAGCGCCGGTGCCGGTGTAGCAGTCACTCACAAGCGGAAATAAACCGGTGTGGACATAAACATGGAGAAAAGTACCGGTCTTTTCCGTGGACATTTTCATTTTAAATGTCTTCAGATATTTGGGTTGAGAAGGACACAGCTGTTTGGAAGCACTGACATGTGGAATTATTTTTTATCACCGGAGTACTTCAAGTCTGAGATATCACTTAAAGGCAATACACGCTGTTGATGCCGGCAACACCCCCTCCAAATATAACTATGCAATTAATCGCAGAAATCTATGCGATTAATTTCGATTAAAAATTTTAAACGCTGCCCAGCACTAATTATTAATGTTGAAACATGTGGGATGCACTAGGCTACCTGTTTCAGCTGCATATATGAACATTGAAAATGAACATATTTGAGTCCAATGCAACTGTGTTAAAGAACCATATATGTGTTCTACTGAGCTTTAACATGTATTTGATAGAGCTGACAATATGAGGACTAGTTGAATCTAAGTACTGGAACAGTGCAAAAAGTCAGGTGGATGGATCACGTACAAACCAATAGGGTGTCAGAATGGTATATGTTTATATTTCTCATCCAACCACAATCCAATTTACTCTATCCAGATGGCACCATTTATCTGGATAGTTTTTTATTATTTGAATGATAAGAATGAAAACAAGCCAAAATGAAATAGGAGTAATGAGGCTATTTTTAAAATGTAAGGAGTAGAAAGTAAAGAGTCGGCTGAAAAATGATTACGCCATTAAAGTATAGAGAACCAAGTAAGATAACAATGTATTTGTACTTTGTTACTTGACAGCTCTGGTATATAAATATATTTGTTATCATTGTCAGGGTCAGGATTTGTGTGACTGTAGTGGAAATAAGAGGTTTTTCAGCTCTTTTTTAAGCCTTTTTAGAGAGGTGAAGCTCTGCCCCCTCCCCATGGGACCTTATTTCAGAATGGCACTCAATGTCAAGTCACATCTTCTTTATTCTGTTTGAGCTGTGCCATAATCGACATATAAAAGTTGCAGTTTATCATAAAAATGCATGAGATTTTTGGACCCTCCACTCTTCCATAACTGGGTCAAAAATGACTTGTGTTAAAATCAGTGTTTTTATGCTTCTTTTGTCATATTGTCATGTTAAAAAATAATAATTTGTATTGTAGGCCGTATTGGTCCACAAAAGAATGATTTCATGTTTGAAATATTTTAAAATTTTTAATTTTTTAACATTTTTAACTACTTTAAAAATGTGCTTTTTAAATATTTCAGAAAGTTGAAAAGCAAAGTTTTTATTGTCGCTGTTGGGCAGAATCCTCATAAGTCCATTTTTGGTCTTTTTTTTTTGTCATAACATGATTCTATTGGTCAGTCTTCATGTTGGCATGATGGTTTTAGAAATATTTAACCAATGAAAAGTGTTGAGTGCAGCTTGTGACTACATCTCTGAACTCCATTAATTTATTTACAATATACACTGAACAAAAATATAAATGCACGACTTTTGTTTTTGCTCCCATTTTTCATGAGCTGAACTGAAAGATCTAAAACTTTTTCTATGTACACAAAAGGCCTATTTCTCTCAAATATTGTTCATAAATTTGTCTAAATCTGTGTTAGTGAGCACTTCTCCTTTGTCGTTTGCTGAGATAATCCATCCACCTCACAGGTGTGGCAGATCAAGATGCTGATTAGACAGCAGGATTATTGCACAGGTGTGACTTAGGCTGGCCACAATAAAAGGCCACTCTAAAATGTGCACTTTTACTGTATTGGGTGGTCCAGGGGGGTCAGAAAACCAGTCAGTATTTGGTGTGACCACCATTTTCCTCGCACAGTCTTCTTCATGAATTCTCTGAAACAGCTTTGGAGATGGCTTATGGTAGAGAAATGAACATTCGATTCACAGGCAAAAGCTCTGGTGGAGATTCCTGAAGTCAGCATGACCAGTGCATATTCCCTCAAAACTTTTGACATCTGTGGTATTGTGCTGTGTGATAAAACTGCACATTTTAGAGTGGCTTTTTATTGTGGCCAGCCTAAGGCACACCTGTGCAAAAATCATGCTGTCTCATCAGCATCTTGATATGCCACACCTGTGAGGTGGATGGATTATCTCAGCAAAGAAGAAGTGTTCACTAACACAAATTTAGACAGATTTGTGAGCAATATTTGAGAGAAATAAACCTTGTGTGTACACAGAAAAAGTTTTAGATCTTTCAGTTCAGCTCATGACAAATGGGAGCAAAAACAAAAGTCGTGCATTTATATTTTTGTTTAGTATACATTGTTTTTCCAGTTTCCAGAAAAATAACCATTTTGGACATAAGAGGTTTCCACCCGACACCAACAATATAATATATAATTTATAATATATAGTATCCAACAGCAATAAAACAATGTTATCATCCATTTAGTGAGTGAGTCCTTTGGTTTTGTTGTAAATTAATCAAAGGTTCAGATGTAATTCTGCTGTAAATGAATGCAGGTCATTTTGACCCAATGATGGAAGCTCAGGGTAATAAAACAAAAACTACACTTACATAAAATCTATAAAACGTACATTAAAAATGTAAATAGCATGTTATCAGTAACATGTTTTTTGAGAAATACCTGGAATAAATTGGGTCAATAGGTGAAAATATACACAAATTAAGTGGAAAGGAACAGGTTAACTCAGTTTGATTCGTACATATTTTGATGCTGAAGGAGCATTTTATCATTATATAGCAGTCAATCCAATCCCAATCTCTTAACTCCAATAATTTATTTAGAATATACATTGTTTTTCCCATTTCCTGAAAAATAACCGTTTTGGACACAAGAGGTTTCCACCTGACACCAACTATACAGTATATAACAGCATTAGAGCAATGTCAACATCCATTTAGTGAATGAGTCCTTTGGTTTTGTTGTTGAATGAATCAAAGGTTCAGATGTCATTCTATTGGAAATGAATGTGGGCCATTTTGGCCCAACGATGGAAATCAGGGGTAGTAAAACAAAAACTACAATTTCATAAAATCTACAAAATAGAAGTTAAAAATGTAAATGGCATGATGTTTTTTGAGGAACACCTGGAATATAAAATAATAACTTTTCATAACAAAGATATTGTAAGAAAACAACCTCCCCAGGTGATTTTTGACCCACTTATGCACCTGAGGGTTAAGCACAGTTTGCGTCGCTCGTCTCATTTAGCTCATATTTCAACACTTTCCACTGAGAATGAGTAAAATAAAATATTAAAAGAGGTGGAGATCACCTCATGTTGAAGCTGCAGAAGGACTTCCAGAAGCATGTGGATAGAAAAACACAACGTCACAGTCTGATGTAAATAAACTGAGTTTAACCTGTAAAACGACTGTTAAATTGTCAGACGTGTGTAAATGGAGCCATAATATTCATGTGTTGTCCATTACTCTGTGTATTTTCTCCAGTGTAAGGTCCTTTGGGGCAGTGTTTTGTCTCTTTCTTTACATTTGTGATGACTCCGGTTAAATCAGCTGTGTGTATTCAGTGTGTTCAGTCAGTTTTAAGGCCCGTCTGTTACTGCTTTAACCTCCAGAGTGGCACTAAAAAGTAAATGTTGTTGAAATGGCATTGAATTATAACTCTGAGTCCTTGATTTCAGGCACTGCAGACGTTCAAACAATGACAACGCTACTTCAATATATATAAATTAATTAATTTATAACTGCAAAATACATTATAAATGTGAAGGATGCTTTATCCAGACCTCCTTAATCTCTCCTTTCTCATCAGACCACCTGCAAACCAGCCACCATTTTATCACCAGTTTCAACCATAAAACCAAATATAGACGTGTTAGACCTTGTTAGAAAGCTTAGATTCTCCACAGTTGAGTTGTAGAGTCACTGGCACCAAAATCATCGCCTGATCTAAAATGTTTGATGCTTCTGAACCACTAAATCTATGAATACGTTGAATTAATTCAGGTAAAATACAGTTATTCATCTTTTCGTGAACCATTTGGACGTTTGACGTCCATTTGGATTTGACCCATTTGGACATTCAGAGGCTCCGCAGTTACCGTGGAAACACTGTCATCTTCTACAACACAGGTGTCAAACATGTGGCCCAGGGGCCAAAGGGTCCAATCTGGCCTGTGGGATGAATTTGTGAATTGCAAAAATTACACTGAATATATTAGCAATCAAGGGTGTTAAAATGATTTTCAGTCAATTCAATCTAAAGTGGGTCAGACCAGTAAAATACCATCATAATAACCTATAAATAATGGAAAAAAGCTAATTTTTCTCTTTGTTTTAGTGTAAAAAAAAAAAAAAAAAAAAAAAAGAAAGTAAAATTACACAAAAATTTATACATTTACAGACTAGCCTTTTACAAAAATGTGAACAACCTAAAATGTCTTAAGAGATGTATTTGGAATTGTACCAATATTCTGCCTGTTACTGAATGTTTTGTGTATTTGAAGATCCACTGTGATCTGTAAGTTGTGATAAAAATGATAAACGAAGGTGTAATATTGTTAAAATTGCACTTATTTTTCAGGTTGTTCATATTTGTTCAAGTACAGTTCATAGATGTAAACATTTTCATCAAAAAAATTTATTTATTTTCACTCAAAAACAGAAAAAACTTTGGAGTTGATATTATTTATAAGTTCTTCAAACTCATTGACTGATCCAAAATGTTGAATAACTTCTGAACCACTAAATTTATCAATATGTTGAATTTAGGGATATAAACAATGAATCAACTATCAATTAATTGTCAATAAGAATTTGCTCAATTAAATTGCAATATTGTCGGTTAATTGCCCTTTTCCACGTGGTGTGGTTCAATAAATCAATCATTAAGGAATACGACATGCTTTTTTCATAAACAATATTTAGCTTTTATTCTTATAGACCCTATTAACAGACAAATTCAGGTTCTCAGGAAAATCGCCGCTTATCAATTAATCATTAATGGATCGATGAAGGTCAGCCAACTAATGATTAATGAATTAATCGATAATTTGCATCCCTAGTTGAATTAATTCAGGTAAAATACAGTTTGTCCAAGTTTCATGAACATCACATATGACCCATTTGGACGTTCAGAGGCTATGCTGTTACCGTGGAAACACTGTCATCTTCTACAACATTAATTCACCAGTAAAATCCAAGTAATTTGACAAATGACAGTGAATGGAGACACTTGTATTTACGTCCGGTTATTGATATATTTGCTGAAAAAGTCACTTTTTTTGCAGTTTGGCAGTTGATTTCACGTTCATACAATGACAATGCTACTTCAATATATATAAATTCATTAATGTGTAATTAACCCATAAAGACCCAGTGTGACATTTGTGGCAGTTCCCTAATGATTTTTTCCTCTCTATTTAACCTTTCCTAAGAGATTTATCAGCATATTAATACTATCTGTCATGAAAAATTTACGGCCGCAGGTGGGAGGCATCTTTGGTCCCTTTGACGCTCTTCCTCACTGTACTCTGGCATGTTGAATTTACGTCTCTGTACTCCCATCTACGTAGTGGAGCTTCGTCAAGTAAATGCACACAGAGTCAAGTCAAAGTCGGAGATCGAACAGGATTGAAGCCGCATAAAGTGTTTATTCATGCATAAAATAAACACTGAGTTGACATCTGCAGAAGCAACTGACTTTTTTGCCCCGGGAGACCATTTTTATGTTATCAGAAGTAGGTTGGGTTTAGCTACAAACCATACCCATTTTTTATCATATTTTGAACATTAATCTAGTCACGTCGGAAACCCCTTTTTTTTTAGCTTGTCTCCGATAGGGTATGGTTTTCTTGATGTCTATCAGGATTGGTCAGAGAATATACATATGCAGTTGATTCCTAGAATTAATTTATCATATATTAATATTAAACTTTTTCCCGGAAAATGTAAATTATTTCCCAGAATGTCCAAAATTTTCCCTCACGTGTACGTACTTCTCTTGTACACCACGTTCGCCGAAACTTTCCATGAGCTCACATGTTCTTTCTGCCTGCCCCATTTTGTAACTTTCCACCATTTCACGGGTTCATTCTTTCGAGGGTCTCCCAGGAAAAGTCAGCTACTCTGGTACAATCCACACATTACACTAAGAATAACTTCTGGCATGCAAATGAATACAGGTTAAATACTTAATGAACACAGGTTAAATACTTTTGAATACAAATGAAATACTTCTGATTACAAATCGAATACTTTTGATTAAAATACTGATTTTTTGACACCACATATCCTTTGTATTTTGCATTGTTTCTAGGGAAAATCATCTTTTTTCCTCTGTTTAATTCATTCATCATGTAGATGTTCATAAAAGCTCATAGTAAAGTCAAAGGTTATATCAAAACAGAGCAGATTATATGGTCAGTAAATTAAATATAAGAAAATTAGAAGATTTTTACTGAAAAATGTAAAATACAGATGATAATATTATAATAAATGCTGATAAATCACTTTTAACCCATAAAGATCCAGTGCTACTTTTGTTGCAGTTCCCCAGTTAATTTTTCTCTATTTTTAACCTTTCTTAAATGATGTAGCACCATTTATTGGAATATTATCCTGTGTATTTTGCAAATTTTCAGTGAAAGTCAAGTATTTTCTTATAGTTAATTTACTGATCATGTAGATGTTCGTAAAAGCTCAGATTAAAGTTGAAGTTCATTATGTCTGAAACAGAGAAAAGAGAAGAAAAAGTGACTTTTTTAGCAAAAATATCACAAACCCAGTGTGTCCATCTACTGTCATTGATCCAACTCCATGGGTTTTACTGGTGAGTCAATGTTGTAGAAGATGACGGTGTTTCCATGGTAACTACGGAGCCTCTGAACGTCCAAATGGGTCATATCTGATGACCATGAAAAGATGAAGAACTGCATTTCACACCAGTTATTTACATGGATTGATCGGATTAATGGATCAACAGGTATTAAACAGTTTAAATCAGTAGATGGTTTTTGTTTTCGAGGGTTAACAGACTAAATACAGGGTTCTGGAAGTTATGAAATGATGAATTCTTCTAATTTTTTAAGCATTTTTGTTCATTTTCTCCTCACATTAGGAAGATTTGTTCACTTTTATGCCATATTTCAAGGTTTTTCAGTTCATTGTTTCCTTATTTTTCAAGTATTTTGCTCATTTTATTCTCAATTTACACATTTTTGTACATTTTATCCTATGAATACTTGAGGTAAAACTGTATTTTACTCCAATTATTTTCATGTGTTGATAAAATTAGTGGATCAACAGGTATTAAACAGTTAAGATCAGTAGATGGTTTTGGTAGACAGTGGATGTTTGGGTCTTTATGGGTTAAGGGCATATGTGTTCTGTTGGGTTTTTTTTACATTATTAATAGATATAGTCAGCCAGTCAAGCTCAAATTTGGTTCTAATCAATCATCCACAATTAAGTTGGTATTTTTTGTACATTGTGTCGTTTATTTGTTTCATTTTATAACAGAGGATTGGGGGGATTTCGGGGATATACCCTTACTGACAGCGTAAAACCTTGATTAATCTGCGTTCTCTTAAAATACTGTTTCTGATCAAAATTAGTCAATTGCCCAGAAGCTCCACATCATTAAAGTTTTCAACAGCTCTGTTTAAACTCGCACAAGTTTGTTAAAAATTGATGCTGAGATGAAATTTAACTAGAGACATGTCAATTCTAGGCATCTTAAATATCATCAAACGGTTTATTTAACACAGTCTGAATCTCTTAGCAGCTTTCCACTACAGACAGTTAGAGGGGTAAGCACAAAAAAAGACCAGCCTTTTAAGGATATTTATGCATTTGTCTTGAATTGTTTGGTGGTTTTTTTGGCTGCAGTTGAGCTGGTTTAGAATTTAAAGGTGATATCTAAGTCTTATTTGACGTACAGCGATGGCATTATTTGGCAAAAATTCAATGAATCCCTTCTAATTGATCTGAGAGGACATGGCAGTTCAATATATATATATATATATATATATATATATATATATATATATATATACATATGTATATATGTATACTCCTTGTCTGTGTTTTATGTTGTAGTTATGCACATTTTGGCTTGTTTTCAGACAGGAGGCGGGTTTAACGTGATTGACAGCTAAGTGCTTCTATGAAACTGGAGAGAGGGGCCAAAAATTCAAACCAGATGAAGAAGAATGTTATGAAGCAAGTCGACTGATTGACGTATTTATTTCGAATATGAATGTCAGAACAGAAGAAAATAAAGAAACAAAACACTTCAAGACATATAATACATATTCGAAAAGGAGTGAGAAGAAGTATAACTTAGAAAATCCACCCCTTCTCCTTAAATAATTAATAACAAGTAAAAATCTTCCTAGTTTAAGCATATCTGTACTATACACTGTAATATGACATATGATACTTACTATTAAGTAATTTGGTTTCTGACTTTAAATTATTATGAACAAATATAATATGATTTACAGAAACACATAATACAATAACACATATATGTAAATACATATTCATACACAGATCTATACATACATACACATACACATACATACATATATATGTTTGGAAGCACTTTGTGTCTATTTTAAAAATAAATATTTTCTGGGATAAAAGAGAAACTGTTTTTCCGATATAACCCATTTTTATTTGACGTGGACATACAAAAATCTGCATGTAACATGGACACCGGGTTTCTATAATGAACGCCCTCATCTTTTTCTTTTAGTGTTTTTTCCCAATACCCACATTATTACGCAAGACAAATCCACAGACAACTCAATGATATCTGAGTTTTCCCCTTAAATTATGACTAGTCAGTATTCCAGCAGTCCATTCTGCTGCAATGATTACCCCGACAGAACCAAGAGAAAAAAAGTCATCAAAATTACACGCTACTATTTTTTCAAATATCTTTTTGTTCTCTCCCAGGTACAATTTGGGGAATCGAAGTAAAAATACAAGGCAGAGTGTTTCACAAAAATGATCGGTGTTGCAAAATCACTCGCAATTTATTTGTGTTTGACTGGGCCAGTTCTGCATGTAACACCAGTGGACACGATGGGTTCCACACCAAAACCTGGAATGAGACTTAGATTGATGAAAAACCCACGTGTGGATTAGAAAAACCACTAGGATCGACACATTTAATACAGTGTCTTTATTTATAGTCTATATAAGATAATTTACACATGTTTTCACATCTAATGCACTGACACCTAGGGAGATTTAATGTCCATATTTGGGTCCTATTTTTGGACCCAATATTTTATTAAAAATTCATTAATTATGGGATGGCTCAGTGCAAGAGTATTATATTTTTGCATTTATCTAAGGTCATCATTAGCTCCATCCTGGGGGAAATATGTCTATATTTCTCTTTTATTATTGGGTCTAAAAGCTAGAAAAGTGACAGATACCAAAATAAACCCAGTTTCATGGAAAAACCCAGCTGTAATCACCAATTGCTGATCAATTTCTGATAGGTGTTTGAAGCAACCAATAACTAATAGCAGTCAATAATATAATAAAGTGTTTGAGCCAATAATGTAATAAAATGTTGTCAATAATGTAATAAGGTTTTATGTTATTGCTCTAGCATTAATAATGTCCTTTGAAAATGTGGATTATTAGCTATAACTTATTATATTATTGGCAAAATGTTATTGCGTTATTGGCTTTATTACATAAAATGGCCAAAGGTATTTTATTACTGGCCATTATTGCATTATTTGATGCTACAGATGTGACCTAGATGTGATTCAACTCCTCTATGTCATATCTCAACTTTACTGTAACTGTAAAAAACACTGTTGTGTCATCTGCGTATTGCTTTATTTAATGTTATGATTTGGACTGAGAGGAGAGAGCTGCAATGGGAAGGTCTATATTTTGTAATTCTGGTGTTTTTCAGCTCCTGCAGTTTTAATAACACTGACCTACTGTACTGTTTTTGCAAATTAGATGTGATGTATGTAATAACATTTGCAACATATTTAACACATATATTGCATTTGTACGGTTTATGCAACAAGATATTTCATTGTTTCATTGTTGATTGGTGCATTTGGAAAACAACCCAAATATTTTGCAGTTGGTGGGAGCAGCAAACTTGTGCCTTTTGTCTTTTGTCCCAAGTCAGGAGCTTTAAACATACGGCCCGTGGGCCAAAACCGGGCCACCGAAGGGTCCAGCCCGGCCCATAGGATGAATTTGCAAAATGTTAAAATTACACTGAAGATATTAATATTTAAAGATGTTTAACTTTATGTCACGGGTCACATACAGAACAATGTGAGCTCAGTGTTTAAGTGTAATAAAAGTAAAATTACATGATGAAAATTTTTTACATTCACAAACTGTCCTTTCACAAAAATTTCAAATAACCTGAACAAATATTAACAACCTGAAATATCTTAAGAAAAATAATTGGAATTTTAACTGGATATTTTGTGTATTTGTAGATCCACTGTGATCTATAAGTTGTAATTTACATGTGTAAATGATAAACTGAGGCAGAATATTGGTAAAACTAAACTTACTTTTCTTAAAAAAAATGTAGGCTGTTTATTGATGTTCAGGGTATTCACTTTTTAAATTTCACATTTTATTTTGATTATGTAATTTTACTGACGACTCCTCTCTTTTTTTGTTTTAGTGTGATAAAAGTAATATTATTATGATGAAAATGTTTACATTTACAAACAATCCTTGCACAAAAAATGGGAGTAATGTTAACAACTATGAACAACCTGAAAAAAGTGGAATTTTAATAATATTCTGCCTGTTATTAAATGTTTGGTGTATTTGTAGATTCACTGTGATCTGTAAGTTGTAATGTACACGTGTAAATGATAAACTGAGGTAGAATATTGTTAAAATTGCTCCTTTTTTACTCTAAAACAGAAAGTTTTGGAGTTGTCATTATTCATAGGTTATAGGTGTTATATCCTTGTCATCAAAATCAGAATAGTTTAGTAATTCCAGGGGGGAATTGTTGTGTTACAGTGATGGATGGATGGATGGATGGGTGGGTGGGTGTATGGATGGATGGACAGACAGATGGATGGATGGGTGGGTGGATGGATGGATGGACGGACAGACGGACAGATGGATGATAATGGATGAATGGATGGGTGGGTGGATAGATGGATGGACAGACGAATGGATGGATGATGATAATGCATGGATGGATGGGTGGGTGGGTTTATGGATGGACGGACGGACGGACGGACGGACGGATGGATGGACGGATGGATGATAATGGATGGATGGGTCGGTGTATGGATGGATGGATGGGTGGGTGGGTGGATGGATGGACGGACAGATGGGTGGGTGGATAGATGGATGGACAGATGAATGGATGATGATAATGGATGGATGGATGGATGGATGGATGGATGGATGGGTGGGTGGATGGACGGACGGATGGATGATAATGGATGGATGGATGGGTGGGTGTATGGATGGACGGACGGACGGATGGATGGATGGATGGATGGATGATAATGGATGGATAGATGGATGGGTGGGTGGATGGATGGACAGACGGATGGATGATAATGGACGGATGGACGGACAGATGGATGATAATGGATGGATGGATGGATGGGTGGGTGTATGGATGGACGGACGGACGGATGGATGGATGGATGATAATGGATGGATAGATGGATGGGTGGGTGGATGGATGGACAGATGGATGATAATGGATGGATGGATGGATGGACGGACGTATGGATGGATGGATGGACGGACGTATGGCTAGATGGATAACAAGTGGATAGACTTAGAATTCTAGTTTGTACAGTACTTATTAAAGCGTGTCTATATTTGCAGTGGACAGGACCAGTCACATACTGCACAGTCAGAACGTGTCCCTTCACTTCCAACATCTCATCTGTTTGTCTTTGTGGGACGTGAATGTCCAACAGTCAAACTGATGCAGAACGAGGAGACCTGATTTGAGCGATGACAAAAAAAAAAATAGAACTGGAGCGTTCTTCCCACTGCTCCTGCCACAGACAGCGTTCATCTTGTTCAGCTGAAAATGAGAGGAAAGTCAGAGTCACATAAATAAAAGCCTTATCTGTGATGGAGGTGGAGAAAAGAAAAGATGGACTCCTGGAATGAGTGTGTCTGCAGCCGACCGCAGACAGTCTGTTTAAGGCAGACGGTGGGTTTTAGCTGCTTGTTTATGAGCTGCTTTGGACAGTTCTGCTCTATTAACCCATAAGGACCCAATGGGACTTTAGTGTCACTTCCCAAAGGAATTTTTCTCTCTATTTAACCTTTCCTAAGAGATTTATCACCATTTATTATAACACTGGTCAACAACAAATTTATTGTTTAAATTTTTTGAGCTGATTTAGGATAATTTTGGTGTGCTGAATCCAAAACTCACATTAATTTTGCTCAATCAGGTCAACTTTCTGAACTATGCTACATATTGGCTTTTTAACATTTTTGCTTACATTTATGGGCATTTTCACATCATATGATACAAAATTCTTTCATATTTCTTGCAATAAACGAGTTCTGAAGATTTTACTTTTGCCAATTTATGATTAATGGTTTTTTAAATATTACAGGTGAATGAAATGGCTTCGACTAGAAGATCTTGCAGAAATAAGCCTGACGTATTCTGCTACATCTGTGGTGAATACATAATAAATACATCCTGTTAGAAAGTGATTTTTTTTTCTCTTAAAACCTATTTTGGGTGAGAACTATATAAAAAATCAACTGATAAAGTCACAAAAATGTCATCAATTTTGTGAGAAGATCAAATTTTTCAAAATCAAATTAGCAAAAAAACCTGACCTGATTGAGAAAAACAGATGTCATTTTTGGATTTAGCGGTGCAAAATGGTCCTAATTCAGTTGAAAGAACCTAGACAACTTGCAAAAAAAACATTTTTTTGTAACCCAGTGTAATATTATCCTTTGTATTTTGCATTTTTTCCAGTGAAAATCATCTCTTTTCCTGTGTTTAATTCACCGATCATGTAGATGTTCATAAAAGTTCAGAGTAAAGTCAAAGGTTATAGAAAAAAAATGTAAGAAAAAGTCACTTGAAAGTACAATCTGTCATTAACTGAACATAAACCCAGTGTGTCCATCCACTGTCATTGATCCAACTCCGTGGGTTTATTACTGTTTCTTCAGTTTTCTGTGCTTGTGCTAGGAAAATGACAGATACAGCCACTGTGGCTACATTAGTAGAAATGAGTGTAGCCACAAAAAGCCACAGCCAGTCTGGGTCCCTGCAGCGGGGTGTGTAGCAGACCGCAGCGACGAGCATAGCTCCACTGGGAAATTCTGGGAAAAATGAAGTCTTTTTCCTGAATTCTGGTGCAATTTGAGCTTAAAAATATGTTCAATCTGGCCAAAAAAATCATCAAAAATTAACTTAACATTTTCATCTAAACTATTTTTATTTCTAAGCTAATGTATAACAAAACAATAAATGATAGACGTATAAATACAATTATTCTGACCACTAATGTTCATGAGATTCAATATGAGATTCAATATGAAATAAATTTACCAGTGAAACATGATTTATCATAAAGTCATTTGGTAATTAAATATGGACTCTTGAAATTACTTTATTTAGACTAGAAAGTACGCCTGCCCAGACTAGAATGTACATGGACTGATTACTAATTTAAACTCAGATACCTCAGATAATTGACTTCTTTTCAACTATTTGACAATGGACAGATCCACAGGTTGATCATCACAGGTGTTTTCAGCCTCCTGACCCCCATCCTTTGGCACTACGGCCCTGGTGTCTGCTGCAGCTGTGGCTCCTCATAGCACTGGTCTACAAGGAAAATGCTTCCAGAATAAAAGTAATGAAATTTTACCACATGAGAGTCACTGATAAAGAAAAATCAAGTCAAAAATACTGTTTGGCTGAACTTTCCAAGATACAGCCTTGGGTCAAAATGTGAAATTCAAGAATTAACCAGAGAATGGGTTTGACTCAAAAGGAATATTTGTCTCAGAGCTACAAGATCTACTTCAAAACACTGTCTGCACATTAGAATACATTCACTTTACAGGTTCTATTTAGTGGAAGATTTATAAAACTATTATATAAATGTACATAAACCAATATACAGGGGTTGGACAAAATAATGGAAACACCTTAAAAAATCAACAAAATATAATTTAATATGGTGTGGGTCCGCCTTTTGCGGCAATTACAGCCTCAATTCTCCGAGGTATTGATTCATACAACTTGTGAATTTTTTCCAAAGGAATTTTAAGCCATTCTTCAGTTAGAATACCCTCCAACTCTTTTAGAGACGATGGCGGTGGAAATCGACGTCTTACTTGAATCTCTAAAACTGACCATAAATGCTCAATAATGTTGAGGTCTGGGGACTGTGCCGGCCATACGAGATGCTCAACTTCATTAGAATGTTCCTCATGCCATTCTTTAACAATTCTAGCTGTATGGATTGGGGCATTATCATCTTGAGGTGAAGGTGTTTCCATTATTTTGTCCAACCCCTGTATATGTGTAATAACACTTCATCATATACCTTGAAAACATCAGCAAACCGGCACTTTTGTCATTTATTTTCCAATTAATCTTATTAAAATACGTAACATTTAGCACATTTAATCTCTGAAGCAAATCATTTCTAAAAACTTGTAGACCAGTGTAGTTTTTCTACAAGGGCTTGGACCTTTAAAAATAGGCCTTCCATGGCTTTGTCTAGAACAGCAACAGTATTGTTCTCGTCCTCCTTGCCAAAGATCTCAGCAGATCTGACATTGCTACTGACATTTAATGTGTTGGAATGAGCGTTTCTCAATTAATCCACCAGGGGGCGCTGCTCTTAGTTAACCATACTGGACAAATACCACGAAGAAGAGGAAAGTTTTTTGAGAAGAAGAAGAAGAAAGTCATTAATAACAAACATGGAGACGACAGCGGCAACACTAATGTGATACTAATATTGCAGCGTTTTCACTGGTAAGGTTTAAAAGTTTAGCTTCAGCAGGAAGAGAAAAGAGAAAAGAGCCATAAGTTTGGTTTTCACTTCTGCTGGTGGGGGTCTGCACCACTCCATACCCCTCTCTGTCTGGGTCCTTTGCTTTCAATAGATGTACATGATGAAATGAACGAGCGGTAACTTTCCACAAGTGACGTGTGCAGTGTGAATTCGTAAAAAATCGGAAACGTTCGGGTGAGTTCGATCGCTCTCGGCAGCGCTCTTCAGTAGTGGAGACCGCATTTGTTATTTTCCTTGGTTAACGCTCGGACATTTTCGATCAGAGATGTAAGTTGGTTGATTTTACTAAAAAATACTTTCGCTACTGTGGCTACACGGGTTGAAAACAACTTCGCCAACCAGGAAAATGCATCGCCAATGGTGATGTGGCGATAGGCTAGCGCAAGCCAAGGTTTTGTTCAGTTTGTGTCTAATTTTGTTCATGTTATAAATTATTTTGTTGATTTATTTATTCTTTTTTGTTCATTTTGTTGCTTTTTTTTTTTTACTTAATTTTGGACAATTTATTGCTTATTTTTTTCATGATATTTAGGATTTTCTAAATATTTGATTCATTTTTGGTCATTTTTTATGATAATGTACGTAAACCCAGTGTGTCCATCCACTGTCATTGATCCAACTCCATGGGTTTATTACTTTTTCTTCAGTTTTTTTTCTCTTTGTGTCTAATTTTGTTCATGTTATCAATTATTTTGTTGATTTATTTATTCATTTTTGTTCATTTTGCTGCCTTTTTTTTTTTTTTTTTTTTTACTTAATTTTGGTCAATTATTTATTATTTTTTTCATGATATTTAGGATTTTCTAAATATTTGATTCATTTTTGGTCATTTTCTATAATAATGTACGTAAACCCAGTGTGTCCATCCAGTGTTATTGATCCAACTCCATGGGTTTATAACTTTTTCTTCAGTTTTGTTCACTTTGTGTCTAATTTTGTTAATGTTATCAATTATTTTGTTGATTTATTTATTCATTTTTGTTCATTTTGTTGCTTTTTTTAAACTTAATTTTGGTCAATTTATTGCTTATTTTTTTCATGATATTTAGGATTTTCTAAATATTTGATTCATTTTTGGTCATTTTCTATAATAATGTACGTAAACCCAGTGTGTCCATCCAGTGTTATTGATCCAACTCCATGGGTTTATTACTTTTTCTTCAGTTTTGTTCACTTTGTGTCTAATTTTGTTCATGTTATCAATTATTTTGTTGATTTATTTATTCATTTTTGTTCATTTTGCTGCTTTTTTTTTTTTTTTTTTTTTTTTACTGAATTTAGGTAAATTTATTGCCTTTTTCCCATGATATCTAGGATTTTCTAAATATTTGATTCATTTTTGGTCATTTTCTATAATAATGTACGTAAACCCAGTGTGTCCATCCAGTGTTATTGATCCAACTCCATGGGTTTATTACTTTTTCTTCAGTTTTGTTCACTTTGTGTCTAATTTTGTTCATGTTATCAATTATTTTGTTGATTTATTTATTCATTTTTGTTCATTTTGCTGCTTTTTTTTTTTTTTTTTTTTTTACTGAATTTAGGTAAATTTATTGCCTTTTTCCCATGATATCTAGGATTTTCTAAATATTTGATTCATTTTTGGTCATTTTCTATAATAATGTACATAAACCCAGTGTGTCCATCCACTGTCATTGATCCAACTCCATGGGTTTTACTGGTGAATCAATGCTGTAGAAGATGACGGTGTTTCCACGGTAACTACTGAGCCTCTGAACATCCAAATGGGTCATATCTGATGACCATGAAAAGGCAATAAACTGCATTTAACACCAATTATTTACATGTATTGATAGAATTAATGGATCAACAGTTTAGATCAGTAGATGCTTTTGGTCGTCAGTGGATCTTTGGGTTTTTATGGGTTAAGACTGAACCACTTTGGATTTCAATAGGTTGGTCTGTATTATGAATCTGTCTATTTTTGGTTCTTATTATATTTCATTGTTATATGTAGCCTAATTGCTGGCACTTACATTGTCTTTGATGGATTTTTATTCACTCTAGGCAGTTTTTCATGTACATCAGTGTAACATCACAAGAAAGAGAAAAGAGTTCTTGAATATTCATCATTTTTGACTGAATATGACTGTTTGAAAGACTTAAGAATGTGAGTCGGTTTTAAAACTCGCAGCTCCTGTAGGATTAAAGTAATGTTGAACTCAACACAGAAAGACCCAGTGCTACTTTTTATTTATTAAGAAAAAAACAGTAACGTGACACTTAAAAGCATTACATTTCAGTTATATTAAATGGACATTATTGGAGATGTTTTCATACAAATGAAAGGAAAAAACAGAGAAATGAGGTAGATGTCTGTAATTGAAAAATAACAACTGTCCGTATAAGAGTCGTGCAGGTTTTAGCCAGTCTTATTTTAGTGGCAGCTCCCAAATACATTTATCTCTATATTTAATCTTTTTTTTTAAACCCATATCTAAACTGTTTAAAGCCTGTTGCTCCACTAATCCTATCAATATATGTAAATAATTGGTGTTTGTAATCAGATATGAATGAATGAATGAATGAATGAATGTTTATTTCAGTTAAATACAAGATACAAAACACACACATATAAAAAAGACAACAAAACAAAACACCTACATATTAAAAAAGAAACAAACAAGCATAAAATTAACACATTTTGTAACTGAAAAAGGAAGAAGCTGAAGCCGGAGGCTTATTTCTGCTTCTCCTATTTACATCCTTAGTCCATGTCCACACCTTAAGTTGCAGCAGATAAATACTTAAACTTAAATTATACTACATTCAGTGTAATAAGTTATTTTGTAAACATATTACTCTCATAGCCCTTCATAATTTGACCAATTAAATTCTTTTTGAAACTCAACAGTGAGCTACACAATTTCACTTCATCCTTCAATTCGTTCCATAGCTTGACACCAATAACTGAAACACTGTGATATTTAACGTTTGTTCTTACTTTACACTTTTCAAACACAAACATCCCTCTTAAATTATAATGTCCTTCTCTTAACTTAAAGATTTTCTGAATACAAAAAGGAAGGTTTTTACTTTTAACGTGAAACATAAATTCCATTGTTTTTAAATATACAATGTCAAGAAATTTTAGCAAACCAGATTCTACAAAAAGTGGATTACTTGATTGGAGATAACCAGCTTTGTTTATGACTCTAATAGATATGACCCATTTGGATGTTCAGAGGCTCCGTAGCTACCGTGGAAACACCGTCATCTTCTACAGCACTGATTCACCAGTAAAACCCATGGAGTTGGATCAATGACAGTGGATGGACACACTGGGTTTATGTACATTATTCTAGAAAATGACCAAAAATGAATCAAATATTTAGAAAATCCTAGATATCATGGGAAAAAAGCAATAAATTTACCTAAATTAAGTAGAAAACAAACAAAAAAAAAGCAGCAAAATGAACAAAAATGAATAAATAAATCAACAAAATAATTGATAACATGAACAAAATCAGACACAAACTGAACAAAACTGAAGGAAAAGTAATAAACCCATGGAGTTGGATCAATGACAGTGGATGGAGACACTGGGTTTATGTTCAGTTTATGTTGTATTTTGTTGAAAAAGCCACATTTTCTTCATTTTTCTTTGTTTTTGATATTATGACGATCAACTTTAACCTGAGCTTTTATGAACATCTACATGATCAGTGAATTAAATATGAAAAAATACCTGATTTTCATTGGAAAAAAATGCAAAATACAGAGGATGATATAATAATAAATGGTGTTATATCACTTAAGAAAGGTTGAAAATAGAGAAAAATTGATTTGGGAACTGCAACAAAAGTAGCACTGGGTCTTTATGGATCAAAATGATTTATTATCATTTATTATTATATTATCCTCTGTATTTTACATTTTTCAGTGAAAAATCTCCTAATTTTCTTATATTTAATTTACTGACCACACAGTGAAATTGAGGGTTATTATATCAAAAACAGAGAAAACTGAAGAAAAGTGACTTTTTTCAGCCAATATATCAATAACTGAACATAAATACAAGTGCCTCCATTCACTGTCATTTGTCAGATTACATGGGTTTTACTGGTGAATTAATGTTGTAGAACAGGGGTGTCAAATTCATTTTAGTTCGGGGGCCACATTCAGCCTAATATGATATGAAGTGGGCCAGACCAGTGAAATAATGTAAGTCATAGGATAAGAGCTTATAAATAATATCAACTCCAAAGTTTTTTCTATGTTTTAGAGTGAAAATAAATACAATTCTTGAATGAAAATGTTTACATCTATGAACTGTACTTGAACAAATATGAACAACCTGAAAAATAAGTGCAATTTTAACAATATTACGCCTTCGTTTATCATTTTTATCACAACTTACAGATCACAGTGGATCTTCAAATACACAAAACATTCAGTAACAGGCAGAATATTGGTACAATTCCAAATACATCTCTTAAGACATTTTAGGTTGTTCACATTTTTGTAAAAGGCTAGTCTGTAAATGTATAAATTTATGTGTAATTTTACTTCCTTTTTTTTTTTTTTACACTAAAACAAAGAGAAAAATTAGCTTTTTTCCATTATTTATAGGTTATTATGATAGTATTTTACTGGTCTGACCCACTTTAGATTGAATTGACCTAAAATTATTTTAACACCCTTGATTGCTAATATATTCAGTGTAATTTTTGCATTTCACAAATTCAGCCCACGGGCCGATTTTGGCCCCTGGGCCACATGTTTGACACCTGTGTTGTAGAAGATGACAGTGTTTCCACGGTAACTACGGAGCCTCTGAACGTCCAAATGGTTCACGAAAAGATGAATAACTGTATTTTACCTGAATTAATTCAACATATTGATAGATTTAGTGGTTCAGAAGTTATTCAACATTTTATATCAGTCAATGATTTTGGTTCCAGTGACTCTACAACTGTGGAGAATCTAAGCTTTCTAACAAGGTCTAACACGTCTATATTTGGTTTTATGGTTGAAACTGGTGATAAAATGGCGGCTGGTTTGCAGTTGATCTGATGAGAATGGACAGATTAAGGAGGTCTGGATAAAGCACCATCACATTTAAGATGTATTTTGCAGTTATACATTAATTAATTTATATATATTGAAGTAGCGTTGTCATTGTTTGAACGTCTGCAGTGCCTGAAATGAAGGACTCAAATCTATAATTCAATGCCATTTCAACAACATTTACTTTTTAGTGCCACTCTGGAGGTTAAAGCAGTAACAGACGGGCCTTAAAACTGACTGAACACACTGAATACACACAGCTGATTTAACCGGAGTCATCACAAATGTAAAGAAAGAGACAAAACACTGCCCCAAAGGACCTTACACTGGAGAAAATACACAGAGTAATGGACAACACATGAATATTATGGCTCCAGTTACACATATGTCTGACAATTTAACAGTCGTTTTACAGGTTCAACTCAGTTTATTTACATCAGACTGTGACGTCGTTGAATTAGAACGACTACAAACCCAAATGGTGCACATGTCGGACCATCCCACTGGTAACTGAAGAGAACTGAAGCTTTTGAACCACGACTAACATGAATATATTTACAAAATGTGATTGATTTTCCAGGTTTTCAGCCAATTCTATTTTCATACTTTTAATTTATTATTTACAGTGTGTTTACTCTTGTATTATCTATCTATCTATCTATCTATCTATCTATCTATCTATCTATCTATCTATCTATCTATCTATCTATCTATCTATCTATCTATCTATCGTTCTGTTGTTCTATCTATCTATCTATCTATCTATCTATCTATCTATCTATCTATCTATCTATCTATCTATAATTCTGTCGTTCTATCTATCGTTCTATCGTTCTGTTGTTCTATCTATCTATCTATCTATCGTTCTATCTATCGTTCTATCGTTCTATCGTTCTATCGTTCTATCTATCGTTCTATCGTTCTATCTATCGTTCTATCGTTCTATCTATCGTTCTATCTATCGTTCTATCTATCGTTCTATCTATCTATCGTTCTGTCGTTCTATCTATCTATCTATCTATCTATCTATCTATCTATCTATCTATCTATCTATCTATCTATCTATCTATCTATCTATCTATCGTTCTATCTATCATTCTGTCGTTCTATCTATCGTTCTATCGTTCTGTTCTATCTATCTATCTATCTATCTATCGTTCTGTCTATCGTTCGTTCTATCGTTCGTTCTATCGTTCTATCGTTCTATCGTTCGTTCTATCGTTCTATCGTTCTATCTTTCTATCTATCGTTCTATCTATCTATCATTCTGTCGTTCTATCTATCTATCTATCTATCTATCTATCTATCTATCTATCTATCTATCTATCTATCTATCTATCTATCTATCTATCTATCTATCTATCTATCTATCTATCTATCGTTTTATCGTTTTATCGTTCTATCGTTCTATCCATCCATCCACAACCTGTTTTTTTTTCTGATATTCCAGTAAAGAATAGCTTTAAAGAGCATCTGACTTTTAATTTAAACCCAAAAACCCCTAATGTCAAAGTAAAATCTAGTGTAGAACCACAGTGATGACCTGTCTAATAGTTCTGTAAAATATATTTGGATAATTTCAGGTACTACATACATACTGTACATACTGTCTTTCTGAACCGATGCACATTAAATAGAAATCATATTTATCACCAGTGCTTTTCCTGTTGTATTACAGGGGGTTACCGTGGGTTACGTCTGTTTTTTGCAGCAGAATTACCTGTATATATATTCACAAACATCTCAGAGTGGACACAACAATGCTTTCCTTTCATATAAACTTAACATTAATTATTCATTATAGCGGCTAGAAACACCAACACTTAAGAGCAGATTTACAAAGGGAGACGCACAAATTATTCATACACATAAAAACTTTACAGGCAGGTTTAATAGTTCAGTACGTGGTTTTTGGAGAACACCAGCACATATCAAACAGGACAGTTTTAGCAGCAGGGCTGTTTTAATTCAACCAGAACACACAGAGGAAGACTATTAGATGAAGAATCGATGCAGGTATTGGTAGTTTTATGATGTGATCCTGGTCGGAGCCTGTTCTTCTGTAGCTTCTAAGAATGAGTCCGTTATTTTATTCCTTTTCTTCTCCTCTGACATCTGAGGAACACTGTAAAAAAAAAAAAAAAAAAAAGGTAAAAGAACTGTATTGTTCTGGCAGCAGGGGTGCTGGAAAAATACGGTAAAATAACGGAAAATAACCATCTCATGAAAATACGGTGATTTTCCATAATTAAAAAACAGTTTTTTGCCTTAACTTCACATGAGATTTTGCTTTTTTTTTTTACTTTTTAATGTTTAATAAAGAATATTTACATACATTAAAGCAATCAAATTACCTATAAATATATGTATAAATAATTTTCAATGAGACTAAGTTGTCCAATCCACTGATAAAAACTGTATTTGGACAGTTTATCAGTGCTTATACATGTTATACATTCACAAAAACACATTTATTCAACATTTTTGTTGTGAAACCTCCTGTAATTACATAAGATATTTGTCAATTAACAAACAAGTCTGGTTAAACTTACAGAACAAATACTTTTACTTCTTTTATGGTTAATTGTCAGTAATTTTATCTTGTTTTATTTATTTATATTTTTTACAGTATTAAACTTTAACAGTTTAATCTCATAAATAGAAAAGAAATATTTGTGAAATTATGATTCATTTGCAAATGTATTTTAACTGTATTTTTCTGTGAAAAAAGAAAAAATTTCTTTTACAAAATTTACATTTTTTTGGTTATTCACAGTTACAGTTTTTTCGTGTTACTTTACATTTGACATGTAAAATCACAGTCTATTTTTGTCATTTCGTTGATTTTTTTCCTGTATCTTGAAAATACAGGAAAAATCTGTAAAATAAACAGTGAACATTCTGTTGAATTACAGATTTTTATTACAGTGTAAAAGGAAGTTGTTTTGCATTTGTCGTCCCATTTCCTGCTCATCCTCTTCCATTTTTTTCTCGGTAGTTCTTCTCGGTTCAGCTTGACTGGTTTGGATCTTTTAAAAACGTTTTCAAAAGATCCAAACCAGTCCAGTTGAACCGAAAAGAACTACCGAGAAGAAGGATAACCAGGGCAAATGAGAACCTACAGACATCTTCATCCACTTCTTTCTTTTGGTGCAGTTTGATTATCTGTTAAATGATTCAGAGTTGCAAAGTCACGAAGGCTACGTTCAGACTGCAGGTGAATGTGGCCCAAATCCGATTTTTTCTCACCCATATGTGACCTGTACCTGATCTATTAAAGACAGTTTGAAGAGCACAAATCGGATTTTTTCAAATCCGACCCAGGCCACTTTCATATGTGGTCCTAAATCTGATATGTATCTGATTTTTTTGCAATGAAAAGTATGTTCATAACAAGCTGTGGAGTGACTTTGTGGAACAATCTAGAACAGGAGATAAAGGAAAGTACAAACATATATATATTTAAAAAGAGGTATAAAGAATTGTTTCTAAATAGGTATATGGAACATGAAGGTAGGGATGTAACGATATGATATGTTATTGTGACCAAAATTATCACGGTTATCATTATTATTGCAGTGTGATGGTTGACCATGTGGAGGAGGAAACACACCAGGAGGCTGGAATAATCTTCACCGCAGTATGATTTATTTACAGTGTTTGCCCAGGTGACATCGCCGATTGAGCTATGTTAGTGAAAAAAAAAAAAAAAAAACTAAAAACAGAAAAAAACTCAACTAATTGATGAAAAACAGCGTAACAAAACATAAGGAAAATCAGTCTTAAACCACAGAAAATAAAGCTCAGCCCATGGCTAAGGGCAGCCAGCTTCCGTGACCTGCTTCACTCAAGCAGAGTCACACTTCTCCTCGAGGAGCTTCTACTCCAGGCTTTTTATACCCGTTGCCCCTCCCACATGAACAAACCAATCCCCAATGTTCAGTTTCCCTTTCAATTAACATTTACCAGAATATTACTGATATCTTGACCTATACCTCATTTCACTACTTATATTTAATACTTCCCCAAAAAGTCTCTAACAGTTTAAACCTGGTTTAGAGCATTTTTAAGCTTAACTACTGGCCAACTCACAAAACTCCCCTCTGATGGCTGCCACCCTTGGTAAGTTCCTGATGCCCTCTACTATAAAAGGTTTGGGAACCTCCCTCCTCCTGTTTGTCTGTCAGGCCTGGGATCTGGTGATGGGATGGAGAGAGCATGGAGTGAGCATCAAACAGTTAGGTAACAAAAGGAACAAAAGAACCAGACTTAAGCTATGCAAAATGTGTTTTGATCTGTGGGCCCATTATGTAGCTATTTCTAAGGATGCAAAAATAATAAATATGAAATGAAAATATGATTAATAGAAACAAACAAAACTAGACCAGCTAAGCTAGCAGGCCCAAACCCATGCTCCCCCTGTCACTCCAACCCAGAACCAGGCCCAGAGCCTGAGAACAAAGGACACAGGTTCAACCCACTCACAGGGCATGGGCTGCCACCATGACATGCAGTATTATTGAAATTGTGCTCAAAATATTCAAAAAGTACTGATTCACATAATGAAATAATTTAACCAAGATGTATTTAAAAAAAAAAAAAAATTGGTACAATGTACCTTCTGTTGCAGAAACGTTCAAATATTAACCCTTAGTGGTCTCAGCCTATTTTGTCTGTTTTTCAGTCCTTTTGATTTTGCCTTTATATACTATATAAACAAATGTTTACTATACCCATGTTTGGGATCTGTTTTTTCAGCACAACTTCATCTATATCATCTGTCTATTATTCTTTTCACTTTAACCTACTATAAAAACATAAAAGGGCAGAAAACACAAAAAAAATATAAAATCCGATTTGAAAAATGTATATAATTTATTGCATAAATAACACACAGATGCTTAACAAACCTTTTCAAGCACTTTAAAAGTGAGTATTGGTTCCAAATATTAGGGATATACATTTAAAATTGTAATAAATTAAAACTATATTCAAATATTTGACATAAAATCAGATCTTTACATAGGGTTTTTTCCCCTGAAAGTGCGGTAATCAAACACGTTTATCATGATAATTAGAATTTAAACGGTAACACTAGCCGTCTGCAATTTTACCGTGGTTTATTGTTATACTGGTAATCGTTACACCCCTACATGAAGGATAAAAATAGTATTGTCTCAAATACCAGTCGTGGTTCTTGGAATTAAGAGAGAGTAATTTGAATTTCAGAGATTTTCATATGTGAGTGGATTAAAGTGAGGGCAGATGTGAAGTCTAGATGGACTGGGAATGTGGGCGTGAAATTATGGAATGGACCTTATGATGCATTTAAGTTATCCACTGCTTTGGTGAAGTTTAAAAAAAAAAGTACTTCAAGTTTAAAATTATTCAGAAATATTGAATTGAGATGGTAGATATGTTTATTATTATTATTATTATTATTATTATTATTATTATTATTATTATTATTATTATTATTATGGTGTGAATGCTCAATGCTGTCCACATTTAAGTTGATGTAAGCAGTGTATTAGCTGAAAAGGATAGGCAAAAAAATAAGCTTTTGCTTCCAGCCTATTCCTTTTTTGTTTTTTGTTTATTGTGATTGATGTACTGAGTACAATGATTAATGTAAAACCAAAAATAAATTCATTCATTCATTCATTTATTCAATGCAACTTGAATCTGAATGGCCAGGCTGCATTTATCGGACCTTTACGTCATTGAAATGCGACAAATGTCACAATTCTCCATGTCTTCGTGGTCACGTATTACATCAGGACCTCTTTTGTGCATGTGGGTCACTTCAGGGTCACATTCAGCTCATACTCAAAACTGGTAGAAGTCGCATTTAATGTGTAATGTGAACAAACACACAAAAATCGGAATTCACCCAAAAATCCGAATTGTGCTTTAAGACCTGCTGTCTGAACGTAGCCTTAGTTGCTAAGTTTCATTTAGTAAGAAATATGACAGCTGTTGTTTTCTGAAAGGCAACATTAATAATGACTGAATTTTTGCATAAATGTTTCTATTTTCATCTGTAAATAATTAAAACCTTTGCTTTTTTTGCTTCTCTTAACCCATAAAGACCCAGAACTACTTTTATGGGAGTTCCCAAATTTATTTTTCCCTCTATTTAACCATTGTAAAGTGATTTATCACCATTTATCATAATATTATCTTCTCTAGCATGTTTTCAGTACAAATCAAGTATTTTCTGATATTTAATTTACTGATCATGTACTTTAATCATCATGCTGAGATTAAAATTGACTATTATTACACCAAAAACAGAGAAAACTTCAGAAAAAGTGACTTTTTCAGTAAAATCTGTCATTAACTGAACATAAACTCAGTGTGTCCATCCACTGTCATTGATCCAACTCCATGGGTTTTACTGGTGAATCAATGTTGTAGAAGATGATGGTGTTTCCACGGTAACCACGGAGCCTCTGAACATCCAAATGGGTCATATCTGATGACCATGAAATGATGAAGAACTGTATTTTACACTAATTATTTACATGTATTGATAGGATTAATGGATCAACAGGTATTAAACAGTTTAGATCAGTAGGTGGTTTTGGTCGATGGTGGATATTTGGGTGTTTATGGGTTAAAAATAATAATAATAATAATGATCAATTTTATCCTTAAGCACTTTTCTTGATGCTCGAGGACACTTTACACCATTCAACAATCAGTAAAACAATGAATAAAAACATACAATCAGATAAAATAAGTCCAGGACAGTGCAATTGCAGTGAAAATAGGTGATTTGGAACAGGTGTGTGTTTAGAATCTGGATTTGAATCTAAGGACAGAGTCACTGTACTCCTGAAAATCTCCTATTTATTCACATTTATAATAATATTTCACCTTCAATATTAACATGGACAAGTGATCAGCTAAGAAAAAACTTATACAAGCGCAGTTTAGTGGAATGTTTCTCCCTCATATCACCAACTGGAGATGGAATGAAATCAACATTGTGGGTTGAATTCCCAAAATTAGCCCAAATTCAGTTAATTTTAGTGTTTGATGAAAATATCCGTTCATCTCACATTTGCCAGACGAAGTGAAAATAAATCCTGATTAAAGAAAGGTGAAATAAAAGTGTTTTCTTTCAGTCATTATTAAATATATTCCCAGATTGCCACCTTAACAAACAAACAATCAGATGTAATGAGGCAAAAATAAATATTAACACGTCATCTTCTGCTGCAGTGATCGCCGTGGTAACGATAAGTGCAGCCCAAGTCTCAGACAGCATTGTCTCTTTTTTTTTTTCTTTTTTTTTTCTGCAGTAGCACTCTCTACAATGGAATTCTAATTTGGTGCTTTCAGGGGAACATGAGCTCCTGTTTTTTTTTTTTTTTCTTCTTTTTTTTTTTTCGGTGATATACTACATGAACCTGGGATGAGCTTGGCAGACCAAATGGAATATAAATACACAGAGTCCTCGGAGTGAAGTTGATGCAGAATCACTTACTTAAAGTGAAAGTCTGATGAGGTCTGTGTTATTATTGAACGTTTTACCCTGCGCTAAAGTACAAAACTGACCAAACAGAAGGACATGAGTGGAGTTTGTACTAGGCTACTTCCATCTTCAATATACACTATGTGGACAAAAGTATGTGGACATGTTGAATTCAGGTGTTTCTTTTCTAACAGGGGTCTGGGACGCAAAACAATAATGACAAATGTCAGAATAGACTTTTATATTATGGGATAAATGTCATTGCATTGATTAGTTTGGGTTCAGTTGTTATCTTTGTTTCCAAAATGACTCAGAGATGGTTTGGACTGAATTTCTCTCAGCATTGATTTTTGTTTTTTTTTTGTTTTTTTAATCCATGACTATGATTTTAAATGTTCTTCCTCTAAATTTGTAAAATATTTTTCCTGCTCTGACTGTAAATAATAATAAATATTGATGTTTTTATCTCAAATCATCATGAACAGGACATCTTACAGCTGTAGACATGATGTGTCCCAATATTTATGTCCATATGGTTTATAAACGCCAATATTTTTTAAAGCTTAATGGGATTTAAAAAAAAAAAAAAAAAATCAATGTTGAGAGAAATGACTGATTTTGTAAAAAATTGATTTATCCATGACTGATTTTAAATGTTATTCCTCTAAATTTCTAAAATATTTTTCCCGCTCTGACTGTAAATAATAATTTTCTACCACATCTAATCATCTACTTTCATCACATCTCACTGAGGAAGAAAAATCTACCATCAAACTTTAAGGAAATATTGATGTTTATAAACTATATGGACATAAATATTGGGACATATCATGTCTACAGCTCTTGATTCGAGTTAAAAACATCAACATTTTGTGAACGTTTATTGCACATTTCAGGTTGTTCATATTTGGTTTATTTATGTATTTATTTATTTGTGTTTTATTGTGAAAGGATAATTTGTAAATGTAAATATTTTCATAGTATAATATTATTTTTTTCATGTCTACAGCTGTAAAATGTCCTGTTCGTCAGGATTTGAGATAAAAAAAAACATTAATATTTCCTTAAAATTAAATGGTAGATTTTTCTTCCTCAGTCAGATGTGAAGAAAGTAGATGGTTAGTTGTGGTAGAAAATTATTATTTACAGTCAGAGCAGGAAAAATATTTTAGAAATTTAGAGGAAGAACATTTAAAATCATAGTTACAGATTTAAAAAAAAAAAAAAAAATCAAAGTTGAGAGAAATAAAGAGGCATTTTGGAAACAAATATAACACTTAAACCCAAACTAACCAATGCAATGATATTTATCCCATAATATAAATCTATATTTTGACATTAGTCATTATTGTTTTGTATCCCAGACCCCTGTTAGAAAAGAAACACCTGAATTCAACATGTCCCATTACTTTTGTCCACATACTGTACTTATTCAAACACATTCACAGCCTATTGATAATGGTATATCGGCGCCAGACTCCACTTTTACACCGCAGGTTTATATATGAGCTGTACAAAAGGTTCATGGAAACAAGGAGCTTAAAATAAAAAGGCTGGTTGCACGAACAAAATAAACACACAGACGTGACCTAAATAAAGTGTCTTGGCCGGCAAAGACGTTCTGCATCTAAATAATGAGAGGACCCCTGTTGAGCAAGAACATTTGTGATTATAATGCACAGATATTATGAGAAACTGCAGTTAAAGTTCCAACAAAACTCTTATGCTTTATGCTTTGTCTGAAGAAAAGAACAACTAAATAACTACAATTGACTTACATTGTTGGCGATTATCAACAAGTATCCGTTAACCCTCCTATTCTCCTCAAATATTACAAACACATTTTATCCTATAGGAGTCAATCCGGCCCCAGGGGTATTTATATTTGCCTCCAGAAAATGATTTATATCACGGGTGTCAAACATGCGGCCCGGGGGCCAAATCCGGCCCGCCGAAGAGTCCAGTCCGGCCCTTGGGATGAAGATATTAACAATTCTTTGAGTTCTGGTTCCACATTCAGACCAATTCAATCCCAAGTGGGCAGGATTCAATAAAATACTATCATAATAACATATAAATAATGACAACTCTAAACTTTTCCCTTTGCAAATGTAAATATTTTCATGTATTTACACTAAAACAAAGTATAATTTCACAAAAAATGTGAACAAATATGAATAACCTGAAATGTCTTAAAGAGAAGTAAGTACAATTTTAACAAGATTCTGTCTGTTGCTAAATGTTTTGTGTATTTGTAGATCCGCTGTGATCTGTAAGTTATAATGTACATGTTCATATTGTTAAAATTACACTTATTTTTTCAGTTTGTTCATGTTATTCGCATTTTTTGAAAAGATAGTTTGCAGCTGTAAACCTTTTCATAATGCAAATCAACTTTTTTTGCTCTAAAACATGGAGAAAAGTTTGGAGTTGACATTATTTATATATAATTCTGTTATTATTTTACTGGTTCGGCCCACTGCAGATCAAATTTAGCTGAATGTGGCCCCGGAACTAAAATGAGTTTGACAGCCCTTATTTATATAAAACTGTTGACCAAGTTTTAGTGTCAGGCACTTTGTTTATTATTATTAGTATTGTGCTTGAGATGATCATTTTCGAGGGGAGCCCTGTTTAGTTGGACAGACTTGGATGTGTTCACCTGCAAGGCCCAATCCCAATTCACCCCTTAGCCCCTCCCCCTGGTCGATCAAATGATTACGTTGTTTACAAAGAAAATATGTACATTTGTGTGTTTCTTTCGTCACACTGCTGTACTTTTCTGCTGTGTTTACCTCCATCTTACCAATGATTCGAACAGAATTATGGGAAATTTCTCCTACCTCTCCGCTTGTAGTGTGGTCCTGAAAAACCTCTGTTTCGAGGGCTATGTAGCCGTCCCCCTTGGCCCTTCCCCTGCATCTAACTGAGAATCGGGACAACACTACCCCTTCATGCGTCCGTGCAAAATGGAAGGGGAGGGGTAAGGGGGAGGGGCCAAAGGGTGAACTGGGATTCAGCCCAAGCCTACACTGGCTGCTTCAGTAACAAATAAAGCACTGTTTCCTGTGGAATTGATCTGTTGGCGTGGCGGTGTGTGTAATGGGGGGGTACACACGCATGGTTTGGCCGGGGAGGGGGGGGGGGGGGGGTACATGCGCTTATAATACTATGGGGGTATGGGGCGGTGCAGTCCATGGCCCCCACAGAAGTGAAAGTGAAACTTTATGCTCATTTATCTTTGCCCTACCTCCTGAAGCTTTGCAAACTTTCATTTGAGGGGCCAGGGCGTTTGTTCTGACCTGTTATATATTATACCAGGCATGTCCAAAGTCCGGCCCGGGGGCCAATCACGGCCTGTGGTCAGATTTTATACGGCCCACAGCTTCGGTTTTATATAGTATTATTTATGGCCCACTTGGACTGTTGAACAGAGTACATGAATCATAAAAGGTTCAAAATGCAGTTTCTCCTTTCACCTCATGGTGGCAGCACCACTAACTCTATCTGGCTCTGTGACTTTGCTGTGAACCCTTTTCGCTAATTTCTAACCATGGCGCCTGAAAATAAAAAGACGAAAGTTGACAGCGAGGGCCGCCGCTTCCAGGAGAGATGGGAATTACAATTTTTTTTCACTGAAAATCGAGGTGGTTGTGTTTGCCTTATTTGTCAAGAGACTGTTGCCTTGTTTAAGGAATTCAATGTAAAGGGACACTAGCAGACAAAACATGCTAACGCATACGACAAGCTAGCAGGGAGTGAGCGCTCCGAAAAAGTGAAGTAAATTCAAGCTGCTTTAAACTCACAACAGTGAGTCTTCATGTGAACCTGGGAGTTCAATGAATTCGCCACCAAGGCAGGCGACCAAGTTGCCAGATTAGTTGCCTCTAACTGCTGGTGTTATGTACTTGTAGATGTGACACAAATATTACTTTCTGAATGATTTTGTGAAAGACAAGAGTAAGAGTCACATGTTTTCATCTGAAATGTTAACAGACTTTGCATTACTGAGTAATATATGAGTAATGATTACTCATATAAGTCATGTTTAAAATGAATGTGGGGTTAAGATTTTTATCAACTTGGACGTTTAAGATACTCCACACAGTTTGTTCTATGTTATCTGACTCCAGATGTGAAAGGAAGGCAGAAATGTTTTTTTTTTTTTCATTTGTTCACACCTGAGTGGCTTAGATTTGGTTAGATTGCCATTTTAAAAAATGATATTTTGACAATGAAAATAAAGTTCTTTTTAAAATTATCGCTTTTATATGTAATTTTTACTGTTCAAAAAACGTCCGAAGGGACCACTGGCCCCTGTCAATCTCCACATTATCAGATCTGGCCCTCTTTAAAAAAAGTTTGGACACCCCTGTATTATACACTTGTATAATAATTTTAACCCTTTCATGCATAGTGGTCACTACAGTGGATAGCTGTTCTATAGCTGTTCTCTAGTATATTCATGGATTTTTTTTATTTATTTATTTATTTTTTTAACATGTCTTTATTAAAGTTTTAAGACACTACATATCTTTTCTGACATGAATTTGTAACCTTGTGTAGATTTCCCCTGAGCATAAACCCCCAGAATCACAAGCGCCCCCCCCCCCCCCCGCCCACACTTTTCACACGATGTATCAGTAAATACATGTTTCTTTGCTTCAAAAATTAAACGCACGGTGTCCAGCTGACTATTCTTCTTCTTATTCTCATTATTCTTATTCTTATTATTTTTTTTTTTTTTACTTTTTATTTTCTAAGTTTTTTTTTTTTTTTTTACTTTTTATTTATTTTATCTATTTCTTTATTATTTATTTATTTTTATAAGAAATTTTTCAATCACATTGTTTTTTCATGTTTAAAGAGAAATGAAAACACTCAGGGAAAAAATCTTGATTAACCCTTTCATGCATAAGTCACTCCAGTGGACAGTTCTTCTCCAGCTGTTCTCTTGTATATTAATGGGTTTAGTTGTTTTAGTTCCATATCAGCCAACACAGTGGACACTTACGCATCATCTCATATCCTGACATTCATACCATTACTATAACTTTGCTGGTCTTGATAAACCTGATCTGCACTAACATGTTTGAGTGTAAATCAATTGTTATTTGTTAGACAAGAAGGTTTTTTTTTGCCCATTATCTCGATGAAGTGAGGAATTAATAGCATTAGAATATGTTAAAATGTGAGACGACATCAGATTAGCAGCATTAAACATGTTTTTATTTCATTGTTTTCATATCCCTCTCTGATATTGGGTTTTAAACACGTTTCTTTTACTTCAAAAATTAAATGCATGGATATTTTTGTAACTCCACAGAAAAAAAAAAAACTCAAGTGCATTGTTTTTTTCATGCCTAAGGAGGAATAAAAACACTGAAGAAAAAAGTCTTGACTAAGGTTATCACAATTAATGCATGAAAGGGTTAAGGTTCACATAATTTGTGCATGAAAGGGTTAATGTGACGGTAATGATTTTTTTTGGATGAAATGTTTGGTGTAGTGGCATGAATTTTGCCACGGCAAAACCTTACCAGAGGAAACGCTGAAATAAAGTAACAAGTGAGCAGTAGGTGACCTGAGAGATGCAAAAAGTCTGTTTGAGTCAGAAGTCTGATTTAGGTCAGTTTAACTGTTGTGAACGTCGTGTAAATAATGGTTCAATCATCAGATCCACTCCAGATGCGTAAAGTGGAAGGGAACAAAGACGGTGTTGAAGTGTTGTTTTCATTTATATTTCATAATCTGAAGGGGTGTTTCCTAAAACATACTGACTTTTCACTTCATACCTGGGTTTTTCCATCATGTAAAAGACCCACTGTAGTTAAATTAGCCCATGAAGGGTCCAGCATTACCTTATCAGAAAGAGGGGGAGAAAACACTAAAAATGTGGCTGATTATCCTGCAAAAGATTTTAAGGCAAAACAGACAATGTACATAAGGACAAAAAAAAAAAAGGAAAAAGACAAAAAGCTGAAAAATGTTCTCGGTATGTCACTGTCATTGTCATGTCAGACAGCTGACTGCAAAGAACATGATGACGCAATAACAGGATGTCATCCTGTCACTTGCATTAAGTGCAGCATTGAAATGTCAGACAACTTCTATTTACATTTCCAAAGTCAATTTTTCCTTCTCTTTTTTTCTCTTTACCCAACTTTCATCTGCCACTTCACCACTTTTTCTGTCTCTCTCGACTCTTTTTTTTTTTTTTATGTATCTGGTCTTTCTTCCCCATTTTCCCTCTGTCTGCGTCCGTTCCGTCTGTCCCTCTGTTACTCAGGCAGATAATTGGTGCTTATGCATTAATGAATGCAGATCGATTGAGGCCTGACACAATGAGCTGCCCCATTATCATGCCTTTATATTTATGGTTAGTAATTGTATGGGTGAAGCCGACAGTGTGTGTGTGTGTGTGTGTGTGTGTGTGTGTGCAGTGGTGTAGTGGTCCCTGGAGAAGTGGGTATACTCTCAATTTTTGCCTTTTTTTTTTTTAAGTAGTCCAGAAAAAATGTCCTACTCTAAAAAATGTAAAACTACTCTATTTATTTTACCCCAAAATCTGTCCGTAGTATTTGTTCACTATTATAAAATTATCATGACTTGACCAGGAGCAGTTTGTAGGTTTTACTGGTCTTACAGAATGTCAAATGGATTCAACATGAGGCAAACATAGGAAAACGTTAGCCTTTCATAACGTTAGCCTTTCACAATGTTAGCCTTTCATAACGTTAGCCTTTCATAACATTAGCCTTTCACAATGTTAGCCTTTCACAATGTTAGCCTTTCATAACGTTAGCCTTTCATAACGTTAGCCTTTCATAATGTTAGGCTCTCATAACTTTGGCCATTCACAACTTTAGCCTTTCATAACGTTAGCCTTTCATAATTTTAGCCTTTCACGTTAGCCTTTCATAATGTTAGCCTTTCACAACGTTAGCCTTTCATAATGTTAGCCTTTCATAACTTTAGCCTTTCCCAATGTTAGCCTTTCATAACGTTAGCCTTTCATAATGTTAGCCTCTCACAACTTTAGCCTTTCACAACATTAGCCTTTCACAACGTTAGCTATTCATAATGTTAGCCTTTCACAATGTTAGCCTTTCATAATGTTAGCCTCTCATAACTTTAGCCTTTCACAACGTTAGCCTTTCATAATGTTAGCCTTTCATGATGTTAGCCTTTCATAATGTTAGCCTTTCACAACCTTAGCCTTTCATAATGTTAGCCTTTCATGATGTTAGCCTTTCACAACATTAGCCTTTCATAATGTTGGCCTCTCATAACTTTAGCCTTTCACAATGTTAGCCTTTCATAACGTTAGCCTCTCATAACTTTAGCCTTTCTCAATGTTAGCCTTTCATTATGTTAGCCTCTCATAACTTTAGCCTTTCACAACGTTAGCCTTTCATAACGTTAGCCTATCTAATTGTCGTTTTTCCATTAGGCAAATTTTTATGTGCAAGTTATATTCGCGCAATTTGAGGGTCAATGGAAAAGCGACTAGTGAAGGCAGTGAGTAGTAGCCAATCAGAGGCAGAGTAGGGCGGGTCATGGCTTCACCATCCAAGGAGAAAAATAAGCAATTTGGCTCAGATATCGCATCGGGGGGATTTAGAATTTGGTATACGCAGTGCTGACGGAAAAATAAGTTGGTATTACAGCATATACCCTGGACTACACCACTCTGTGTGTGTGTGTGTGTGTGTGTGTGTGTGTGTGTAGAAATAACCAATACACACTTTTTTACACATGCAGGTGTGTATGTGCGGTGGTTGCAGTCTCATCCCTCTGAAACCACTGTTATGGTTTTATTACAGTTATACATCACAGACACACATATACACACTGACCCACTGTGTGTGTGTGTGTGTGTGTGTGTGTGTGTGTGTGTCAGAACCATGCATTTGATTCCCTTTCACACTATTATCTCTAAGTGATCCGTCAGTTTTGCACGTCTGCGTCATCTTGGCAGTCTAACTTCATTTGTCTTGTCACAGTGTGTTTGTGCACAACAACGTTCCCTCCTGCAACACACACCTTTTCTGTCCGAGCCACAAAGCTGTAATTCCAGGTGATAGACCGAGCCGGCAACACGATTCCAGGTCAGCGAGACAAGGAGGGATGGTGGTTAAACAAACGGCTGAAAAACAGATGTGTGTCTGCTGCGGGTTTGCCTGGGGATGTGTGTAGGGTTTGTCGGTGTGAGTTCCACATGAGTGACTCGGCTGAATGGTTCGGTAGACATGAGGATGGATTGTGCCTGCACGATTTGTGTGTTTGTGTGTGTGTGTGTGTGTGTGTGTGTGTGTGTGTCCGATGGGATAGAGCTATAGTGTGGAGTGTTGGTGGCTTTTCTTTGTCTTCTATCTCTGTCTCAGTTTGACAACATTACACGCACAATGAACAGAAACCAGTTCCCCTCCTCCTTCCACATCTATCTATCTATCTATCTATCTATCTATCTATCTATCTATCTATCTATCTATCGTTCTATCTATCGTTCTATCTATCGTTCTATCTATCGTTCTATCTATCGTTCTATCGTTCTATCGTTCTATCTATCTATCTATCTATCTATCTATCTATCTATCTATCTATCTATCTATCTATCTATCTATCTATCTATCTATCTATCTATCTATCTAATTGTCTGTCTGTCCGTCCGTCTCTTTCTCTGTCTATCCATCTATCTATGAATGATGCATGAAGTCATTTATCCAATCCAGTTTTATTTGTAAAGTACTGTAAAATAACAGCGAGGTTGGCCAAAGTGCTGTACACATTCGCAATAAATAAATATGCATATTACTAAGAAACAGAACAATAAAAAATACAATAGAAAACCAAGGACAAAACAACAGTACAATCCACATCTCATACTTGGTTAAAAGCAAAAGAGGAAAAAAATGAGTTTTTAATTTGGATTTGAACACATTTAGGGAGTCGGCCTGTTTTTTTTTTTATGTATTTATAACAATATTTTACAATTTTTAACAGATACAGACTGATCAATCACACAAAAAGCCAGATATTTTCCATTTATTACCAGTTTTCTCATTATTTTTTTGACCAAAACCAGAACAAAACACAGCTGGTGATTAAATAATCTTGTGTTGTAACGTTAGAAAAACTTTATTTTTGCAGACTAGAAATGGTTCATGGGTAAATTCTCTGTCTTCAAAGTCTGGCTGCAATAAAGTAAAATTATAATACCTGTTTTTTTATGATATTCCAGCAAATAATAAAAACTATTGTGATTTTTGAGAAACTGCATTAATTCAAGGCCTCATGTTTTGTCTAATAACTAAAGTATAATTGTATATATTAGTATATACTGATCATCTGTTCTATGTTCAGACCAATTTGACCTCAACTGGGTCAGAGCATTAAAATATTAACATAATAACCTATAAATAATGTAAAGTCCAAACTTTTCTGTATGTTTTAGAGTGGAAAAAAAAGTAAAATGATATTATGAAAATGTTTACGTCGACAAATTGCCCTTTAAAAAAAATGTGAATATGAACATCTGTGAACAACCTTAAATTTCTGAAGAAAAATAAGGGCAATTTTAATAATATTCTCCCTCAGTTTATCATTTATACATGTTCATTACAACTTACAGATCACAGTGGATCTACAAATACACAAAATATTTAATAACAGGCAGAATATTGGTGCAATTCTCCTTCATTTACTTACTTGGGTCACCTTGTATTCACGTTTTTTACTTTTTTTCACACTAAAACAAACCGAAACCAAAAAAAATTGGTTTGCATGTTTCAGTCCATTATTTGATTTCTTTCGGAGTATGTACGTACATTATGACGTAAGACGTACACTTCCTGTCATGTTCAAAACATCTGGTTTTGTTTTGTTACCATGGCAACACCTACAGTGTCAGCGTTAGCTATCCTAATATGGGAGGAACTAATAAGATGATAAAATAGGTCACATGTTGCTGCTATCCTTCATTTCATTTCATTGTTTGTTTATCTTTTTCCTTTGGCTCACAGTGTCACCACTTAACTTAAGTTTATATAATTTTTTATTTTTATTTTTTTACACATGCACAGATGCAAAAAACTAAATAAACCAGATGAAGCTGTATACATGCGTGAAGGCATCGGTGTATTGGGGAGATATCTAGGTGTGTTAATCCGATTTATTATAATCAGATAACTGCTGTTATTGGATAAAGCCGATCAGATTATCCTGTTTACATGATCAATAACAATCTGATTACTCCAGAAATCACATAATGATTGGAGTATTGGTGTGAATATAAACGGACTCATCATTTCTGGCGTGAACAGCCCTTCACAGTGACCTCTTTCGGATTTATTTGTAGTAGGACGGAGGTAAAACCCAATCTCTCGTTACATATTTGCCGTTAATAAAATTCTGCTTTTTTTCGTTTTATGGCTGCAATTTGCACTGTCATCGTCTTCATTTTATTTCATATATTTCGTTTTTACAGTAACCTGCATTTGGTGATTGGACCCATTTTTCAGCTGAATATTAGGTTTTATTTCATCATCTGCTGATCTAAACTGCTACTTTATCAGTTTTTATGGTACTTTATTGACAAAGCATTGACTGATGTTTTATATTTAATTCCTGTTGATCCACTAGTCCTATCAATACATGTAAATAATTGGTGTAAAATACAGTTCTTCATCTTTTCATGGTCATCAGATATGACCCATTTGGATGTTTAGAGGCTCTGTAGTTACTGTGGAAACACCGTCATCTTCTACAACATTGATTCATCAGTAAAACCCATGGAATTGGATCAATGACAGTGTATGGACACACTGGGATTTACATATAGTTTAATGATACAGTATATTTGCTGAAAAAGTCATTTTTTTCTGTTTCTGATATAATAACCCTCAACTTCAATCTGAGCTTTTATGAACATCTACATGATCAGTATTAAATAAATATAGGAAAATGCCTGATTTACACTGAAAAAACACAAAATACAGAGGATAATATTATAATAAAAGGTGATAAATCATGTCATAAAGGTTAAATATAAAGACAAAGTCATTTGGGAACAGCCTTAGAAGTAACACTGGTTCAGGTTTGCTCAACTCCATTCTTTGTTTAATGCATGGGGGTCAAACATGCGGCCCTGGGGCAAAACCAGCCCACCAATAGATCCAATCTGGCCCACAGGATGAATCTGTGCAAAAAAAAAAAAAAAAAAAGGCACTGCAAGTGCGTCAAACTCAGTTTAGTTCCAAACTCCAAATTCCAACAATATTGTGTCTGTTACTAAGTATTTTGTACCTGTGTGGATCTACTGTGATCTACATAAAATGCACATGTATAAATAATAAGTTGAAGCATATTATTGCACTTATTTTTCTTAAGAAATTTCAGGGTTTTCACATTTTTTGTGAAAGGATATTTTGTAAATGTAAAAACTTTCATTATTCAGTTTTACCTTTTTTTGCACTTAGACACAGAGGGAAAAAAGTCTCATTATTTATAGGTTATTATGCTATTACTTTACTGCTCAGACCCAATTTAGATACAATTTGACTGAATGTGGAACCTGAACTAAATGAGTTTGACACCTCTGGTTTAATATGACATGACTTGCGTGTTGGACCCGTAGGAAACCACAGGTTCTAGATCCTCTGATCCAGTTCATTCCTTTACTTTCCTGGTAAATTCCACTGGTATTTTCAGTTGAATAACCTCTCAGCTGCCACATCTGTTTCTGCACATGAAATCTGACACCATGGCAACGTGGCCCTATTGTTTATCCGTTGCTAGGTAACCCACTTCAATGATGATTCTATCATTCTGGGCATAGCAACGTGATTATAAGGTTACTGTATTCCAAAATTACTAATATCTCCCAAAATGCTGGTCCTATCAACTTACCGTTTTCACTAGTCTGTTCCTCGACCAAAAATACATCAGTATGACAAACTGCAGCAGCCAGCTCTGTACAGATTTAGTGTGATGCCTGAGACACACACAAACAGAGTTCACTTCCCTTTTATAATATAGGATGCTACAACTGTTTCTGTTGGATTCTAAGTAATATTAGCTGGGTAGGTTATCTATCTTCCTGTTGAATGGTGCAAAAATGGATTATATTGTAAAGGAACAACATCTTCAGTGGCCAAGAGAACATAATAAACACAACATGGTTTAATTCTGTTCTGTGGTTGTACAGTATGTTGATGTGCATAACATGACGTATGTTAGTAATGATGGTTCAGTGTTAAATAGTTAATGTGAGATTGTCCAACGTTTATGTATAAGCATCACTTTGGAGAAAAGTCTTAGGTGTAATTCATCAGGTAAAATGCAGAACTGTTGAGTCAAAGACAAGATAAGACACTTTATTTATTATCCTATTGTTTTTGGTTCGGTTTATTTGTTTGTTAACACTTTAGCCGCAAAACTATTGGTTGAATTTATACCAAATTGGGTTTATAGACCGACAGTGACCCAGAATAGATGTGATTGCATTTTGGGAAAAGTAGGTCAAAGTTCAAATTTTGTATGATTTTTTTTATTTTTTTATTTTCCCCATTTACTTATAATGGACAAAATGTGCATCAGTACACGTATAAACATGATGACATCAGCTGGATCGATGCCAAATAAGCTACAATATGTGTAAGGGGCGGGGTTTATTGTGCCTGGAACAACTTGTTATTTATATTTTCATACAAAAAAACATACATATAACATACATGGATCGTGCAAAATATAATTTAGTTAGTTATTTAGTTCATTCGTTCGTTCGATCATTCGATAGTTCGTTCGTCCGTTCGTTCGTTAGTTAGTTACTTAGTTTGTTTGTTCGTTCGTTCATGTTTGTTTGTTCGTTCGATCATTCGATAGTTTGTTCATCCGTTCGTTCGTTTGTTCGTTTGTTCGTTCGTTAGTTAGTTAGTTAGTTAGTTAGTTTGTTCGTGTAGTTTTATTATGCGCACATAGAACCATCAGAAAACAAAGAACCATACAACATGGTCAAATAAAATTTTTCTGTGCTCGAAAAGGGAAGGGAAGAAGTATAACTTATAGACTCCACCCCCTTTTTACAGACTTACAATTAAATTAATTCCGCTTCCTTTGCTTTTTTAACACACTAATTTTCTGTATATTTTTACAATAACACAAAACATCCGTAGAAACCGTTCACATACACTATTTTAGTCACCTCACACACAATCAGATTTGCATAAATATATTTGCATATACAAGACACAATTAATGTAGAAGTCAGTTAACAATAAAAAAAAGAAGCTATATTTAGTTAATAAGTGAAAAGTAAGTAAATAATTATTGCACATTGTCATTGATTTACTGTCTGGACTTCCAGAGCACAGTTCAGTTTTGTTGACGCTCTGGAAAAGAAACTGTTCAGATTCTGCAGTAAGAAGTCTGAGTTTATCTTTACAGTCAGAATAAAACCGCTTAAATTTATTAATAAAAGTCGTTCAGTGGATGGGAATTAGTTAAATGACCCAAGAAAACATGTCTTTGATGGACAGTTTACATAGTTTATACTGCATTAATCAGATATTTGCACACCTGAGGAAAAAAAATATAAAAGTTAAATTAAAAAAATGCAGTCTAGTGTTGCTGCTTCAAGTTAAACCGCTGCATCGCATCAAGACTTTTTAGAGATAATTAGCCTGTAGAGAAAGGACAAGAAAAGGGCAAATGAAAGTGAAGGAAACGCACGCTGTGTTTGTCTGGAGCTTCAGAAACAATTCAGTCTAATAAGAGGTGGAATGTTGTCTAATAGGTTTGTAAATCTGTACATTTCAGACTAAAAACTACTGCAGTGTGTTACATAACAGCCTGCATGATAATCGAACGCTTCCCCTTTAATATCTAATTCAACTAATTTAGCATTTTGGAACAGATATGACTAGATGTGACTCACTATTATGTGTTTAATACATCCCAAACATCCAGAAAAATCCACCCGAATATTATTAATAGGTACATTTATAATTGCAGGCATTAAATATGTTGATGTTTAATGATGAGTCAAACACATAACACATACCCGTCACTACTGGGAGATGGAAATTTTCAGCAGGACCCGTGCTGTGTTTCTGTCCTGATAATTTAAAAAATGATTTAAGTATAGTCTGAGTGTTTTTTTTTTTTTTTTTTTTTTTTTTTTTATCATATTCACAGTGCAAACACACACTCCACACATACAGTCTGAGTCACTGTGTTCAGTTTTCTATTAAGAGGAGTACCAGGCCAAGAGAGCTCTTGACTCTGACAGGCTCTCCATCTGCAGCCCACACACACACACACACACACACACACACACACACACACACACACACACACACACACACACACACACTATACCTCTCATGACTATCGGGTAAAATGATGTGGGTAAGTGTATAATTATGGGATGTTTATGGCTGTGTCCCATCAGTTAGCAACCATTTTATAATTACTTATTTCCAGGGTGTGCAGACACTTTGAGATAATTCATCCTTTGGTGTGTGTGTGTGTGTGTGTATATATAAATATATGTTTACTATATGGACAAAAGTATGTGGACACGTTGAATCCAGGTGTTTCTTTTCTAACAGGGGTCTGGGATACAAAACAATAATGACTAATGTCAGAATATAGATTTATATTATGGGATAAATATCATTGCATTGGTTAGTTTGGGTTAAATTATTACACTGGTCGACAACAAATTTATTGTTGAAGTTTTTTGAGCTGATTTAGGATCATTTTGGTGTGCTGAATCCAAAAATCACATTAATTTTGCTCAATCAGGTCAACTTTCTGAACTATGCTACATATTGGCTTTTGAACATTTTTGCTTACATTTATGGGCATTTTCACATCATATGATACAAAATTCTTTCATATTTCTTGCAATAAACGAGTTCTGAAGATTTTACTTTTGCCAATTGATGATTAATGTTTTTTTTAATATTCCAGGTGAATGAAATGGCTTCGACTAGAAGATCTTGCAAAAATAAGCCTGACTTATTCTGCTACATCTGCGCTGAATACACCATCGTACCTAACAGGAATCAAGTCACAAGTTTCATAAAGTGTGCTTACCAATCTTATTTTGGTATTAATTATTATATTTTGTGAGAAGATCCAATTTTTCAAAATCAAATTAGCAAAAAAACCTGACCTGATTAAGAAAAATAGATGTCATTTTTTGGATTTAGCGGTGCAAAATGGTCCGAATTCAGTTGAAAAAACCTAGACAACTTGCAAAAAATATTTTTTTGTAACACAGTGTTATCTTTGTTTCCAAAATGACTCATAGATGGTTTTGACTTCATTTCTCTCAACATGGATTTTGTTTATTGTTTTTTTTTTTTTTTTTTTTTAATCCATGACTATGATTTTAAATGTTAAATGTTGTTAAATGTTCTACCTCTAATATACCTCTAATAAATATTTTTCATGCTCTGACTGTAAATAATAATAACTAGAAAAACATTCAGAGAGCGCAGACCTCCGCCAATGCAGATCAGCCCCACCACCCCCACAAAAATTTAATCATTTGATCCTCATGCCAGTGTCAACATTTCCTGTAAATTTCATCCAAATCCATCCATAACTTTTTGAGTTATTTTGCTAACAGACAATTAAACAAACAGACAAACCCTGATGAAAACATAACAGTATTGATGTTTTTATCTCAAATCCTCATAAACAGGACATCTTACAGCTGTAGACATGATGTGTCCCAATATTTATGTCCATATATATTTATAAACATCAATATTTTTTTTAAAGTTTAATTGGATTTTAAAAAATCAATGTTGAGAGAAATGATTGATCAATTTTTATTTTTTGTTTTTTCAAGTTTTATCCATAACTATGATTTTAAATGTTCTTCCTCTAAATTTCTATAATATTTTATCTGGTATGATTGTAAATAATAATTTTCTCCCACATCTAACCATCTACTTTCTTCACATCTCACTAAGGAAGAAAAATCTACCATTAAACTTTAAGGAAATATTGATGTTTTTATTTCAAATTCTCATGAACAGGACATCTTACTGCTGTAGATATGACGTGTCCCAATATTTATGCCCATATAGTTTATAAACATCACTATTTTCTTTGATTTGTTCTTTTTATTGATAATTTTGCTCATTTTTTGATCATTTCTGTTTAATTTCTTCATTATGTTGGTCTTTTTTATTCATTTTGTTGATTATTTTGTCCATTTGTGTTCATCTTTTTGATAATCTTGTTCATTTTGTTGATTATATTGAAAAATTAGAATCTACCATTAAACTTTAAGGAAATATTGCTGTTTCTAAACTATATGGACATAAATATTGGGACACATCATGTCTACAGCTGTAAGATGTCCTGTTCATGAGGATTTAAGATAAAAAACATCAATATTTCCTTAAAGTTTAATGGTAGATTTTTCTTCCTCAGTGAGATGTGATGAAAGTAGATGGTTAGTTGCGATAGAAAATTATTGTTTACAGTCAGAGCAGGAAAAATATTTGAGAAATTCAGAGGTAGAACATTTAAAATCATAGTTATTTATTAAAAAAAAAAAAATCACTGTTGACAGAAATGAAGTCAAAACCATCTCTAAGGCATTTTGGAAACAAATATAACAATTTAAACCAAACTAACCAATGCAATGATATTTATCCCATAATATAAAACTATATTCTGACATTGGTCGTTATTGTTTTGTATCCCAGACCCCTGTTAGAAAACAAACACCTGGATTCAATGTGTCCACATACTTTTGTCCATATTCTGTCTGTACATATATATTTATTTTTCTTTTACTGTGGTCTAGTGGTGCTATACAACCTTAAATCCAACAGCGCCTGCTGTGTTGACATAGCGTTAAGGAACAAACACACACTGAATGTGATTTTGTGAAATTAAATTACAATCGTCCTGCTGCTTCTGTCAGTCTGTTATGAGCCGCTTCTATGTAAAGGCTGGTTTTATATTCAACAATAGCGCAGATTAGTCCAAGAAAACAGGCGAGATGTGCAGTCCAGTGCAGTAAATATCTGTGAAGTCAGAGTCAACAGTTTATGTGTTGGTACATGTATGTGGCAAATGGTTTGGAATAGTTTTGCATTTTAATTTTAACCATATTTTTACCCCGCCCCCAGAAGGGAAGGGAAAGGGTATTGTTTTTGATTCAATTTGTTTGTTTGTTTCTTTCTTTGTTAACACTCTAGCAGCAAAACTATTGGTTGAATTCATACCAAATGTGGTTTATAGATTGCCAGTGACTCAGAATAGAAGTCATTACATTTTGGGAACAGTAGGTCAAAGTTAAAATTTTGTATGTATTTTTTAATTTTTTATTTTTTTTCCCCCATTCACTTCTAATGGGCAAAATTTCAAATGTCTGTAGCAGTAAAACTATTGGTTGAATTCCTTCCCAATTGGGTTTATTGATTGCCAGTGACCTAGAATAGATGTGATTACATATTGGTAAAAATGGGTCAAAGTTCCAATTTTTTATGAATTAAAAAAATAAATAAATAAATTCCCATTTACTTATAATGGGCAAAATTTCAAATGTCTGTAGCAGCAAAACGATTGGTTGAATTCATACCAAATTTGGTTTATAGATTGCCAGTGACTCAGAATAGAAGTCATTACATTTTGGGAAGAGAAGGTCAAAGTTAAAATTTTTTATGTATTTTTTTTATTTTTTTTTTTCCCTCTTTCACTTATAATGGGCAAAATTTCAAATGTCTGTAGCAGCAAAACTATTGGTTGAATTCCTTCCCAATTGGGTTTATAGATTGCCAGTGACCCAGAATAGATGTGATTACATATTGGTAAAAATGGGTCAAAGTTTAAATTTTTTATGAATTAAAAAAATAATAATTAAAAAAAATTCCATTTACTTATAATGGGCAAAATTTCACATGTTTGTAGCAGCCAAACTATTGGTTGAATTCATACCAAATTTGGTTTATAGATTGCCAGTGACCCAGAATAGAAGTGATTATATTTTAGGAACAGTGGGTTCAAAGTTAAAAATTTTCATGCATTTTTGAAATCTTTTTTTTTTTTTTTTTTTTTCCATTCACTTATTATGGATGAAATTTCAAATGTCTGTAGCAGCAAAACTATTGGTAGAATTCATACCAAATTGAGTTTATAGATTGCCAGTGACCTAGAATGGATCTGATTACATTTTAGGAAAAATAGGTCAAAGTTCAAATTTTTTTATGAATTTTTAAAATATTTTTTTCCCCCCATTTTCATATAATGGGCGAAATTTTAAATGTCTGTAGCAGCAAAACTGTTGGTTGAATTCATAACAAATTTGGATTATATATTGCCAGTGACCCAGAATAGAAGTTATTACATTTTGGGAAAAGTAGGTAAAAGTTAAACTTTTTTATGAATTTTTCAATTTTTTTTTTTTCCCCATTTACTTATAATGGGCAAAATTTCACATGTTTGTAGAGGCAAAACTATTGTTTGAATTCATACCAAATTTGGTTTATAGATTGCCAGTGACCCTGAAATGAAGTGATTACATTTTAGGAACAGTGGGTTCAAAGTTTAAATTTTTCATGCATTTTTGAAATTGTTTTTTTTTTTTTTTTTCCATTCACTTATTATGGATGAAATTTCAAATGTCTGTAGCAGCAAAACTATTGGTTGAATTCGTACCAAATTCACTTTATAGATTGCCAGTGACCTAGAATGGATCTCATTACATTTTGGTAACAGTTGGTCAAATTTCAAATTTTCTTTATTAATTTTTAAAATCTTCCCATTTACTTATAATGGGCGACATATGTGCAAAGTGCGGGGTTCGTTGTGCCTGGCATAACTTGTTTTCATATTTATTCCATATTTGTCAGTTTTCTATATTTTGGTACTCTATTAAACATCTATATGTGGGTGCTTCTATGAAACTGGTCCCTAAAAACAGGACAGAGGGACTAAACATTCAAACTAGCAGACTAATGTTATGAAATAAGTTTGGAAGCACTTTGGGTCTATTTTAAAAATAAATATTTACTGAGATAAAAGAGAAACTATTTTTCCGATATAACACATTTTTATTTGACGCGCTCATACAAAACTCCGTATGCAACACAGATACCAGGTTTCTATAATGAACTCCTCCGTCTTTTTCTTTCAGGTTTTTTTTTTTTCCAATACCCACATTATTACACAAGACAAATCCACAGACAACTCAATGATATCTGAGTTTTCCACTGAAATTATTACTAGTCAGTATTCCAGCAGTGCACCGATGATTCTGCAGAAATGATTACCCCGACGGAACCAAGAGAAAAAAGGACATGAAAATGACATGCTATTATTTTTGCGAATATCATTTTAGTCTCTCACAGGTACATTTTTGGGAATTGAAGTAAAAATACAAGGCAGAGTGTTTCACAAAAATGGCCGCTGTTGCAAAATCACTCGCAGTTTATTTACATTTACATTTATGCATTTGGCAAACGCTTTTTTTCCAAAGCGACATACAGGGGTAGATTAACAATTATGCTCTCTCTCTCTACTTCTTTTGTAAAGCACTTTAAAAATAACCATAGTGGACCTAAGTGCTGAACAGAAGAATAAATAAAAACCAAAATAAAAGAATAGATTAAAGACATAAAACAACTGTACAATTAAAAACAGTGTCATACAGAAGAATAAAAAAGCAAAATAATAGACTAAAATACAAGAACAGATTAAAAAGACATAAAAAGAGCTGTACAATTAAAAACAGTGAAATAAAAATTCCAAGTAAAACAATAGAATAAATATAATAACACAATATTTGTGTTTAAATGTTCAGGTTCCGCATGTAACACCAGTGGACACGATGGGTTCCACACCAAACCTGGAATGAGACTGAGACTGATGAAAAACCCACACGTGTGGATTAGAAAAACCACTAGGATCCACACATTTAACAGTGTCTTTATTTAGAGTCTATAGAAGACCATTTACACACGTTTACACATCTAATTCACTGACACCTAGGGAGATTTAATGTCCATATTTGGGTCCTATTTTTGGACCCAATATTTGATTAAAAATTCATTAATTTTGGGATGGATCAAAGTGTTGTGGGAATTTTTATGGCCGCAGGTTGGAGACATCTCTGGTCTGTAGTTACATAAAGACATAGATAGTTCAGGTTCCACATTCAGCCTCAACTGTGATCTCAAGTAAAATGATAGTATAATAACCTATAAATAATGACTCCAAATTTAAATCCAAATTTCATTGTAAAAAGTTCGTATTGGATCAGTATCTACGGTGGCCCAGAGGTGCAACAGCCCAAAAAATTATCCACTATAAGAAAAAAAAAAGAGAACAGCCCAAAAAATTATCCACTATATCGGAAAAAAAAGACAACAGCCCAAAAAATTATCCACTATAAGAAAAAGAGAACAGCCCAAAAAATTATCCACTATAAGAAAAAAAGAGAACAGCCCAAAAAATTATCCACTATAAGAAAAAAAGAGAACAGCCCAAAAAATTATCCACTATAAGTAAAAAACAGAGAACAGCCCAAAAAATTATCCACTAGCCCAAAAAATTATCTACTATAAGAAAAAAAAGAGAACAGCCCAAAAAATTATCCACTATAAGAAAAAAAAGAGAACAGCCCAAAAAATTATCCACTCTAAGGAAAAAAGAGAACGGTACAAAAAATTATCCACTGTAAGGAAAAAAAAGTGAACAGCCCAAAAATGTATCCACTATAAGAAAGAAAGATAACAGTCCAAAAAATTATCCACTATAAGAAAAAAAAACAAAAACATCATCCACCTTTTCAATCAAGGGGGCACTGTTTACCCAAAAGGTCTCTTGCTTTACAATTAAGGCCACCACAAAAAAAGCATAGGCTGAAATTTATAAGGCCTTCAGCTAATGTGGCTAATGCTAACAAAGTAACCCACCGGAAGTGGAGGTCAGTGCGCTAAAAATCAAGTTATTTGAAAATTATTTCCATTAATATAGTATGTATAGTTAGTAATTTTTTGGGCTGTTCTCTTTTTTTCTTACAGTGGATAATTTTATGGGATTTTCTCTCTTTTTTTTCTTATATGGATAATTTTTTGGGCTGTTCTCTTTTTTTCTTATAGTGGATAATTTATTTAGGATGTTCTCTTTTTTTCTTATAGTGGATAATTTTTTGGGCTGTTCTCTTTTTTTCTTATAGTGGATAATTTTTTTAGGATGTTCTCTTTTTTCTTACAGTGGATAATTTTTTGGGATGTTCTCTCTTTTCTTTCTGATATGGGTAATTTTTTGGGCTGTTCTCTTTTTTCTGATAGTGGATAATTTTTTGGGATGTTCTCTCTTTTTTTTCTTATATGGATAATTTTTTGGGCTGTTCTCTTTTTTTCTTATAGTGGATAATTTTTTTAGGATGTTCTCTTTTTTTCTTATAGTGGATAATTTTTTGGGCTGTTCTCTTTTTTTCTTATAGTGGATAATTTTTTTAGGATGTTCTCTTTTTTCTTATAGTGGATAATTTTTTGGGATGTTCTCTCTTTTCTTTCTTATATGGGTAATTTTTTGGGCTGTTCTCTTTTTTCTTATAGTGGATAATTTTTTGGGATGTTCTCTCTTTTTTTTCTTATATGGACAATTTCTTGGGCTGTTCTCTTTTTTCTTATAGTGGATAATTTTTTTGGGATGTTCTCTCTTTTTTTCTTATATGGATAATTTTTTGGGCTGTTCTCTTTTTTTCTTATAGTGGATAATTTTTTGGGTTGCTCTCTTTTTTTCTTATAGTGGATATTTTTTGGGGGGATGTTCTCTCTTTTCTTTCTTATATGGACAATTTCTTGGGCTGTTGCACCTCTAGGCGACCGCAGGTATCAGATCGGTATCGGCAAAACTAATCCTTAAAAAAAATCGGATCGGAAGCCAAAAAATCCAGATTGGGACATCGCTACTTTTGATTAAAATGCTGTTTTTCTGACACAACAAGAGCAAGAGTATAATTTTTTTTGCATTTATCTGAGGTCATTATTAGGTCCATCCTGGGGGGAAATATGTCTACATTTACCTTTCATTATTATTAGGTTTAAAAAGCTGGAAAAGTGACAGATACTAAAATAAACCCAGTTTCATGCAAACCATATCTACATATAGATATAACACATTGTAAGACCGGATAAGTTGAGTTAAGAAATCTGAGGTAACTCGTTGCCGTAAAAAATGTAAGTAATGAGTAATGAAAACTTGAGTGTATTAAGCTTAAATGCTTGATTTGAATGGAATTACTATTTTAAGTACGACACATTAAATGACAAGTTAATTTAACTTAAAATTTGTTGCAGTGTCAATTGCTTTGTAGAATCATTAATTTAATATCATCAGTTCATTGGACTCAATTCCAAGTTGATTTAAATTGAAATCTTTTGCAATATAAATGGCTTTGTATAATTATTCAACTTAATATAGTGTAGCATGGATGAAAGTTGGGCAGGAAGTCAGCTCAATGTCATTTACCGATACAGGAAGTGCTTTTAAATTGGCATAACATTAAGATTTCCAATGTACTAAAAGAATCTCAGATGAACAGTAAAGCCATAGTTCTTCCTCTGGCTCTGACTCATGGTGCAGCTCTACAAAAAATACAAAAACAAACACAAAAAGGCCAATAAACACTGACATACACACATTAGGTCCAAATGAACACTAACAGCACAACCCCACTGAACCCCTGCACAGAAAAAAGAACACATTTACAACAACATGCCCAATTCCCACAATGCAATGCACAGATAAAAAGGTGTGGTCAGGACTAAAACTGAGTGATTTAAATCCAGCTTAAACTTTTTCGTACTTTCAACTTTGTCTACAAATTAGTAGAATATACTGAACATTTTATAGTAATGGAATAAAACTCAAATCATTTAAGTACATTATAATTAAAGCATTTTAGTAAATACAAATTCCGGTCTTACAGTGCAGAAGCTACACTGTTACCCATAAAGTTGTAATAATTTAGTTTTCTGACACATTCCTGTTTTTTATTCTTATTTAATCACTTTTGACCTTGTTTAATGAGTTCACCCTGAGTCCCAGTTACACTTAATCCATCAAAAATAAATCACATCATCCATTTATTGAACTGTAAACAGAACTGTTCAAAACCTTAATGATGTGGAGTTTATGAAGTACAATCGCACACCACTGGAGTCATTTTAATCAGAAACAGTATATTTAGAGAACAGGGAATAATGAGTATAAAATTAAATGATTTCAGATTACACAGTGGGATAACGTTGGCATGTTTTTACAGTGTTTGGAGGAAGTTAACGTTAATGTTCAGGTCATGCATGTAATGAATAGTTTTTGTTTTTATTCTTATTTAATCACCTTTGACCTTGTATAATGATCATGTACTGAGTCCTAGTTACACTTGATTTATTAAGAATAAGTCACAATAACACAATCATTTCATGAGAAGAGGGAAAATATTTAAATCCAACGTCATGGGCAGCAGTTTATATGTAAACTATATGGACATAAATATTGGGACATATCATGTCTACAGCTGTAAGATGTCCTGTTCATGAGGATTTGAGATGAAAACGTCAATATTTCTTTAAAGTTTAATGTTAGATTTTTCTTCTTCAGTGAGATGTGAAGAAAGTAGATGGTTAGATGTGATAGAAAATTATTATTTACAGTCAGAGCAGGAAAAATATTATAGAAATTTAGAGGTAGAGATACTTAATTTCTCTCAACATTGATTTTGTTTTTTGTTTTTTTTTGTTTTTTATCCATGTCTGTGATCTTAAATGTTCTACCTCTAAATGTCTAACATTCATTTCATCACATCTCACTGAGGAAGAAAAATGTTCCATTAAACTTTAAGGAAATATTGATGTTTGTAAAACCCATGGAGTTGGATCAATGACAGTGGATGGACACACTGCGTTTATGTTCAGTTAATGGCAAATTTTGTGGAAAAAGTTTGTTTTTCATCAGTTTTTTCTGTTTCTGATAAAATAACTGTTAACTTTAGTCGGAGCTTTTATGAACATCTGCATGATCAGTGAATTAAATAGAATAGAATACAATACAATAGAATACAATAGAATAACATTTATTGTCATTTGACAGCACAGTACAATGTACAGTACATCAAATGAAATTGAGATCAATGATTAGGGACATTGAGCCGCTGCAACCTAGTTGCACCGCCACAGAACCCTTTCTTCGAAATTTGCAGTGAAGAACAGAGAGGAAAATGCAAGCACATACATAAGACATCATACAGCATACACTAGGGATGGGAAGATTATCCGATATGCCGACATGCGCGTACATGATCCGAGTGCACCGGTAGAGAAGCTGCGAGTGAAAGAAAAGTTTGGAATGATATCGCGATGCACTGGTTATTGAATGTTTGTATCGATAAAATTTGATCCGTTCAATAGAATATATTTTTACTCTCATTTAAAAGTGTTACTGTTTATTTGGGTAAAGTTTTTCTTTCCTTCAGACCCACGTTAACATGCACCATGGATTCGCAGATGTGTACACTGGACACTAACGGTCTGAGCTCCGCTCATGCGCTGTGGCACAAGCCCCGCCCATGAATACTGTACTGTCTGTATGTGAATGTGACAGACATAGAAGGAGGAGAACACATGTGGTTTATGAATGTGTACTTTTTACTAGATCAACTGCATTGAATACTGCAGTACATACTGGAGATACTTCCTTAAACAGTGTCATACATATCTAACAGCACATCCCAGAATACCTTGCACAGGTGTCTCTTAAAGTGACAGAACCTTTTTCTGTTTGACCTTCATTACCTCCGCCAAGGAGGTTATGTTTTTGCCAGGGTTTGTTTGTCTGTCCATTAGTGTGCAACATAACTCAAAAAGTTATGGACAGATTTGGATGAAATTTTCAGGGTTTGTTGGAAATGGGATAAGGAAGAAATGATTAACTTTTGGGGGTGATCGGGGGTGGGGGGGCCCACGGGGGGGCCCACTGATCAGCCTTGGCGGAGGTCTGCGCTCTCCGAGTGCTTCTAGTTACAAATGGATTCGGCGAGGGAGCAAGAAGTTGAGTGTGAGAAACAGAGAAACGACTTTGGAAACAAAGTCCTAACTTTTTCACCTGACTGAATGTGAGGCACGTGTTCTGAAACTCAACTAAAGGCACTTTGTAAAAAGTCATGGTCTTATTTGATAAATAAATAATCAAGCTCATTGAATTGCACTGCATAATTTTTTTCCAGAATTAATGTGTTCAATCAGAATGTGTTTAATCGCTCTGTATCATGATTTAGGTGTGAATCTTATCGCATCGCATTGTAAGATGCCACACACGTATCTATCATATATCGGATCAGAGATGCTGTATCGAGATGCATATCGCATCGGCCTTACAACTAAGATTCCCAACCCTAGTTTACACACATAACACATGGTCACATGATGGAACTTTTTCAAGGGATTTGGTAGGATATAGGGAAATACATGATATACACTGAAAAAATGCAAAATAATTCTGAAATAAATGGTGATAAATAATTTAAAAAGGTTAAATAGCGCAAAAAAAATTAATTTAGGAACTGACACAAAAATAATACTGGGTCTTTATGGGTTAATATCATTACATAGTCCAACCCCATACAGTGCAAAGATATAAAAAAAAAAAAAAGCGATTATCTTTCATAAACAGACAATATAAAACACACACACACACACACACATATATATATATATATATATATATATATATATATATATATATATATATATATATATATATATATATATATATATATATATCCCAATTTACCAATCTAGCTCCATGCATCATTGTTTTGAGGCTAATACTGATATTCAAAAGTTTGCTGGCAGTGACAGGATTATTTTTGTTTTTTGTTTATTTTCTATTCTATTTTTTTTCTCTTTAGTTTTACTCTTCATTGTCTTAATGTGACAACATGTTGACACATATCTATTCATACAACTTGTCTGTAACCGCTGAACACCTGTGCACTATGTTCTATAAAAATAGTTTGATTTAAAAAACAAACAAACATAAATAAATAAATAAATACATATATATATATATATATATATATATATATATATATATATATATATATATATATATATATATACATATATATATGTGTGTGTGTGTGTGTGTGTGTGTGTGTGCGTGCGTGCGTGCGTGTATAACACATGAAATGTACATTTATCAGTGTGTTCCAGTCCACTGGTGTGTGACTGGTTTACATTTGACACCAGACTATTTAAGAGTGAAGTTACTGAAAACATCTCCCTATAAATAAAGAAAAGCCCTTTTTTTTCCAACTAAGTGCTCCAGTGGAACCATCAGGAGACGCTCTGTGAAATGGTTTTGGTGGAACTTGTGGAATATTTTGTCGTATGTCTTCTCTGTGTTCCACTCGGTCCCTGCACACATTTGCAGAACAGAGTACAGATTTACATATGGCCCTTTTATTTCCTCCACTGAGCCTAGAGGGGCTCCTCAGATCCAGGTAGATATGGAAGAACAGCAGACAAGTGTTTGTGTGTCTTTGTAAACCCAAAGTAAGCATTCATACCAGAGTCACAAGCTTTTTCTGACAATAACACAATGTTTTTTTTCACCTTAACCCATAAAGACCCAGTGCTGTTTTTGTGTCAGTTCCCAAATGAATTGTTCTCTCTATTTAACCTTTTTTGTGATTTATCATCATTTATTGTAATATTATCCTCTGTATTTTGTGATTTTTCAGTGTAAATCAGGTATTTTCCTATATTTCGTTCACTGATCATGTAAATGTTCATAAAAACACAGATTAAAGTTGAGGGTTATTATATCAGAAACAGAAAATAACTGAAAAAAGTTATTTTTTTCCACAAATACATCAATAACTGAACATAAACCCAGTGTGTCCATCCATTGTCATTGATCCAACTCCATGGGTTTTACTGGTGAATCAATGCTGTAGAAGATGACGGTGTTTCCACGGTAACTACGGAGCCTCTGAACGTCCAAATGGGTCATATCTGATGACCATGAAAAGATGAAGAACTGTATTTTACACCAATTATTGACATGTATTAATAGAATTAGTGGATCAACAGGTATTAAACAGTTGCATCAGTAGATGGTTTTGGTTTTTGAGGGTTAACAGAATAAATACAGGCTTCTGGAAGTTATGAAATTAATTCTCCTAATTTTTCAGGTATTTTTGCTCATTTTCTCCTCACTTTAGAAGGATTTGTTCCCTTTTGTGCCATATTTCAAGGGTTTTTGGTTCATTTTTTCTTTATGTTTCAAGTATTTTGCTGATTTCTTTTCTTATTTTACAAATGTTTGTACATTTTATCCTATGAATACTTGAGGTAAAACTGCATTTTACACCAGTTACTTACATATATTGGTAGGATTAATGGATCAACAGGTATTAAACAGTTTAAATCAGTAGATGATTTTGGTTTTTGAGGGTTAACAGAATAAATACAGGGTTCTGGATGTTATGAAATGATGAATTCTTCTCATTTTTCAAGTTTTTTTTTCATTGTCTCCTCACATTAAAAGGATTTGTTCCCTTTTATGCCATATTTCAAGGGTTTTTTGGTTCATTTTTTGCTCATTTTTCAGGTATTTTGCTTTTTTTATTCTCATTTTACAAGTTTTTGTACATTTTCTCCACAAATACTTGAGGTAAAACTGTATTTTACACCAATTATTTACATGTATTCATAGAATTACTGGATCAACAGGTATTAAACAGTTTTAATCAGTAGATGGTTTTGGTTTTTGAGGGTTAACAGACTAAATACAGGGTTCTGGAAGTTATGAAATGATGAATTCTTCTCATTTTTCAGGTATTTTTGCTCATTTTCTCCTCACTTTAGAAGGATTTGGTCACTTTTATGCCATATTTCAAGGGCTTTTTGGTTCATTTTTTCCTTATTTTTCAAGTATTTTGCTTATTTCTTTTCTTATTTTACAAGTTTTTGTACATTTTATCCTATGAATAATTGAGGTAAAACTGCATTTACAGCAATTATTCATATGTATTTACAGGATTAGTGGATCAGCAGGTATTGAACAGTTTACGTCAGTAGACTTTTTTTTTTTTTTTTTTGGTTTTTGAGGGTTAACAGACTAAATACAGGGTTCTGGATGCTGTGAAGCTCTGAATTCTCCTCATTTTTAAAGTATTTTGCTCATTTTCTCCTCACTTTAGAAGGATTTGTTCACTTTTATGCCATATTTCAAGGGCTTTTTGTTTTTTGTTTTTTTGTTTGTTAATTTTTTATTCTCATTTTACAAGTTTTTGTACATTTTATCCATGAATACTTGAGGTAAAACTGTATTTTACACCAATTATTTACATGTATTGATGGGATTAATGGATCAACCTGTTTGGAACATTTTAGATCAATAGATTATTTTGGTCAGTGGTGGATGTTTGGGTCTTTATCGGTTACAGATTCTAATCCTGATTCTGATATTTCATATATTAAGTTTCCGACCTGAGCATTAAAACCAATAGGATTCGAGGTTCTAATATGAAAAAATACCTGAATGTTAAATCCAGTCCCGTACTGGGCTACAAGGTCTAAACATGAAGTCTTTGACCCTGTGTATGGATCCGAAAACATCAAAACAACATCTCACATAAACATTTCAATGCCGCCTGTTGGACTTGTAATGAAGTTTGTTTTCCGTTTGAGGCGACGGATACGCTTGTTTATTCGGATATAGATCATAGCGGATCATTTAAGGACCATTCTAATGTCGGGTGTGAACAGAGGCATTTACAGCCGGCGCTTTGAGATTGGATATGTAAATACAAATGTTAATGTATGGAAGCGTTGTAGCGTAACCAGACGAACGCCACTGAGGTGTGAAGTGGTTCAGTGACACTGTGCTGTACTAGAGGGAACATGTTCCAGTGTCTCTTCTGTGCTTTGACAGTTGTTTCACAGCTGGTTGTACACAAACACTGATGATATTTATTTGTTTTAATGACTCTTATTGTCTATTTTACCACAGTTAATTAAATGTGATTGTTTGTAGTGTTGAGTAGTTTTATGTTTTGATTTATTTTCCTGCACTGGAAAAAAATCTAAATCTTACTAAGTGTATTTTTCTCATTTCTAGTCCAAATATCTCATCGCACTTGAAATAAGACGTAATCACCTCACGAGTAGAGCCCGACCGATTAATCAGCCGGCCGATTAATCGGGCTGATTATAACGTTTCACCAATTAATCAACATCGGCCAATATGTAGCCGATGTGGCCGATGTATTAACTTTTTTGCTGCTCTACTAACGAGTAACTTTTCAGCGAGATATAAGAACTGATTTTTAGACAATAGATCTGGAAAATCTTATTTCAAGAAATCTTACTGAGATAATTTTCACTTGTTCCATTTGCTAAGTTTTTTTTTTTTTTTTTGCTTAATTCAAGATTTTTTTTGCTTAATTTCAGATTTTTTTTTTTTTTTTTTTGCTTAATTCAAGATTTTTTTTGCTTAATTCAAGATTTTTTTTCCTTAATTCAAGTGCCAGTGGTTATGAATATCCTTCCAACTTTAAAAGCTGTGGAATTCTGAATCCAAACACAGGGTTTCAGAGGTTTTTTATTATTATTATTATTATTATTATTATTATTATTATTATTTTCTGAGCATAAACTAGTAGACTTTAGCACCAATTACCTCCTCCACTATGAAATGATGCCATCACACTTGTTTGCGAGGTAGACAACACCTTTAAACCTGTAAGGTCTACCATTATAACAGACCTAGATGTCTTTATGTTGTTTTTGCAATAAAAGTGTCAGAAAATGTTAATTTTTTGCCAATTCTTTTGCATCTTATTTCAGGAAGAACATAATTTTCAATATCTGGCCATTAATTATCAATTTTATATGTAAATAATATTCAGAACAGTGTGTTGGACCAAAAAAAACCCCCAAAAAAACCAATGGACTCAGATTTTTTTAAAACCGTATTTTTTATGAAAAACAACAATGAAACTTTAAGAGATTATAGAAAAAAACTTACAACTATTTTCCATGTGCTCAAACATTTTAGTTTGTCTCGATCATTCTGTGTCCATGTTCTTCTTATTTTTTTAGTTCTTTCTAGTCATTTGGATCCTGTGTGATAGTCTGTGTTCACTTTCTGTCTAGTTGTAGACAGAGCCCCTCATTTCACTGACAAAAACATCCATCACCTGATTCAAAGACAGACGCTGCATCTGTGTATGCCCTGGATACATTTATATAATATTTACAGCTGAAATACAACTATCAGTGAACTATACAAACCAGAAAAATACAGAGAAAACAATAAAAAAGGTGAAAAAACAAAAACAGCGAAACTCGACAAAAACACGGCAAAACACTAGCAGAACATTCCAAAACAGCACTATCAATATTATATACAATTATTTAAAAGAATTCACTGCAAAAAAAACACAGCTAAAACCTCACTAAAATGCTGCTAAAAGTAATAAAAATCTTCCACCTCTCTCTCACTGACTGCACTCTGCTGCTCTCTGCTCCGCCCACTTCCACCCCCACCCCCTCAGCCAATGCAGGCCTCTACCCTAATGTGTTATATATCAAATGAAAGCTCCCAATCTCAGCTTTCAGATGATATTTTGATTTTGTCAATAGCACAAATGGTTAAAGAGTTGCAGTAATTTACAAAAATTTGTCACCGGAGACACAATTGTCTAAAATGGTTTAATCAAACCATTAGTTCTGTAGGTTTTCATGTGAAGTCGGCCCAATCAGAATAGAACATTCCTACTCACAAATCTGCATAATAATTTAACTGATTTGTTTTTCATATTTAACCTCTTCAAGGGTGAGTCCTATTTTCTTCCAGAACATTGAAAAAACGCTTCCCGACACCTAAAACTCTGCAGTTTCACTTCAGTTTTTGAAGTGTATACATTTGTTCATGAAGTCTCACAGGTTTTACAAAGTGTGATTCTGCATAAACAGTTTGTTTTAGTAGTGCATCAGCGCCAGGGGGAGCATAAAACCATTTCTTAGTTACGCATGAGGGGGAAACAAATCCGACAGAGCTGTCTTATTGCCGCTGTTGCTCAAAACAGAAGTGATGAAAAGCTGCTGTCTGTTTTTTTTTTTTTTTTTTATGCCGGCTGGCCTGGGAAGTGGGGGGAGGACGAATCACTGACAGCTACCTCTGTTTGTAAGAAGAAGCAGTTTTTCCCCCGTTGAAACATTTGTTGAGTCAGACAGAGTGCGGGTGTACCGTACGGCTGCGAGCGTGAACGTCTCATTGTTCAGTCTTTTCCATGTGGTAAATGAAAAGACAAGCAACAGGGAGGTACACGTCTGATAGATCTATTGATAATGTGCTGAGTGCAGATCAGAGAGCCGTGGAGTCGCACTATGTTGTTATATCATCACAAAATACACATTCTTCAGATGTTGAATTCTGTGGGTGGGATCAGACTTAACCTTTTACTGCCTAAATAAACTTACAATTATGGAAAATAATCAGAATAGACCTTATTGTCACTGTGTGTTCAGTGTTACTGCAGTCAGTGCAAACAATATGAATAAAAAACCAACACATAAGAAAATAAGAATAGAGCCGATATAAAATTATAAAAGCTAAAAAGTAAAATGAGAAAAGCATTCGGAGAGCGCAGACCTCCGCCAAGACAGACCCCCCCCCCCCAATCACCACCAAAATGTAATCATTTGTTCCTTGTGCCAGTATCAACATTTCCTGAAAATTTCATGAAAATCCGTCCATAAATTTTTGAGTTATCTTGCTAACAAACAAACAAACACGCAAACACACAAAACAAAGTGATCACAATACCTCCTGGTGGAGGTAATAAGAGTAGAACTACAAGTACAATAACATAAAAATAGATGTAAAATATGAATAGATACAACATTAACAGCATGTATGTCTATGAACAGTCAATAAAAATTGTTTATTTATGTTTGAATAAATATTGTATTGTTGTAGTAAGAACAGAGGATTATAGCACGAGTTTATTGCACATAATTCACATTATACAGGGTTATCACAAAATAAAATATTTGTGCTGTTACAGTGACGCAGAATGCAAATTATGTGGAGATTATTCATTTAGATAGAACGATAGATAGATAGAATGATAGATAGATAGAACGATAGATAGAACGATAGAACGATAGATAGAACGATAGAACGATAGAACGATAGATAGATAGATAGATAGATAGATAGATAGATAGATAGATAGATAGATAGATAGATAGATAGATAGATAGATAGATAGATAGAGCTATCGAGCTGATGTCATCATGTCTATGCGTGTGCTAATGTCAGCATAGACACATTTCGTCCGTTATAAGTAAATGGGGGAAAAAAATATTTAAAATTCATAAAAAAAATTTAAGTTTGACCTACTTTTCCCAAAATGTAACTAGGTGACCCAGAATAGATCTGGTAATCTATAAATCTGGTATGAATTCAACCAGTAGTTTTGCTGCTAAAGTGATAACAAACAAACCAAACCAAAAACAATAGCCCCTGCCTTCCTGCCTTTATAGCCAAGGCTAACTTCCATCTTTAGTCCCTAACATAAAATAACATAACTCACATAAAACAGTACAATCCAGTGTAAAACACATTAAACATATCAGTATAAGTCAGTATAAATCAATAGAATGTCATGAAATGAATAACACCAACACTGAAGACAAGAAAAGCACTCAGAGAGCGCAGACCTCTGCCAAGACAGATCTGCCCCCCCCCCCCCCCCCCCCCCCCCCCCCCCCCCCCCCCCCCCCCCGATCACCACCAAACTGTAATTATTTCTTCCTTGTGCCAGTATCAACATTTCCTGAAAATTTCATCAAAATCTGTCCATAACTTTTTTGTTATCCTGCTAACAAACAAACACACAAAGCAAAGCGAATCACCATACCTCCTGGCAGAGGTAATAAGCTAAGATAAGATAAGACTTAATTTATCCCACCGTGGGGAAATTTCACAGTTAACAACAGCAAAAATACAACTAGCAAGTTCAGAGAAAAAGACACAAATGAGTGAAAAATGAAAATATAGAGAAAAATAGAAATGTGGTATTTGTATAAATCTTTATATGAATAAAGAATTAGAATTAAAAATTAAATGTACATATTTACATCATCGTGGCTGCACATGTACGTGGTGTGTTTCATGAACATCAGGGATCGTAGATAAACAGAATATTGAGGCGAATCCGCACAAGGGGTTAACTCAGAGTCTAAAAATACCACAGAATCCACATGAATCATGGTAGTATTTTAAGTGTGCGTCATATAAAATGTCCCTGTCTTCAGTGCTGGTGTGGGCGAGTATATGCCAGGTTGTGTTGTCAGAGTCTGCCCCCCCCCCCACTTGTCTCATCGTGTAAACTGTCTTCTTCTGCCTCGTCCAGGTGAGCCTGATGCACAACGGCTGGCCCGTGATTTCGGCATTTGCCGGCGACCAGGATGTGACACGCGAGGCAGCCAGCAACGGCGTCCTGATCCAGATGGAGAAGGGAGACCGGGCCTACCTCAAACTGGAGAGGGGAAACCTCATGGGGGGATGGAAATACTCCACCTTCTCTGGCTTTCTGGTGTTTCCCATGTAAGAGGAAGAGAAAGGGAGGAGGAGGAGAGCCGGAGATGGAAGACGAAGGAGGAGAAGCTGGTGGAAGATGGGAAACAGAGGAGGAAAAAAGAAAGAGGGGATGTAACAATGGACTTCTGTTTGGAACGAGGAGGAAGGAAGGGGGAGAAAGAGGGATATTAGAGAGGAAAAAAATATATGTAAGAGCATGAAAATGGGAGAACAATTAGGAAGGTTTAATACGAGTAAACAGGCCAACTTCTTCACTTCCCTTCCTTATGTCATCCATCCTCTTATCCATCCTCCCTCCCTCTCTTTCTCTGCAGCTTGGACAGCCAAAACCTTTTTTTATTCTCTGCTGAAGACGCCAATTGATCATTTCTAATGTTCCAGAGTGTTTTAAAGCCTGAGTGTAACTTCCCCTCCCTCCCTCCCTCCCTCCTCCCTCTTCTTCCCACATCCATTCAATACCAGTCATTAATCCATTGATCTCTATCTACATACGCTTTGAAGAATGTTTTCTTAAGGAACCAGCTCAGCACCTGTTAACTGTTACCATGTGTCAAGTCTTTTTTTTAACGTCAGACAGGTGCTTTATTATTTTTTTTGTTTGTTTGTTTTTTGCAGTGATTTTGGATCAGTCCTTGTTCCCCAAAAAGCCAAACACATTTTATCGGGGAAACGCTAAACATTGATCGCAAAATCATGGCGAAGGACACATTTACGTCTCCTATATGTGGTGTTTTATAGTTTATCATATAATTTATTTTCTCATAAAAAAAAATGGTACAATATTTCTTGAGAGACACATTCCTCTTTTTTTTTCCATTTCCTTTTATTTCCTGTTCCATAACCCTGATGCAGTCAATGTTTTCCAAGCCTTCAAAGTGATAATCTCATAAGCCGGACACGTCTAATAAAATACAACAGCTGGCCAATTTTCATTTTATGGGACTAGTAAAACAACATCTGGTACGATCACAATATTTTTTTTTACCATATTCACTAATATTGATATCTACTTCAAGTAAGCTGATAATTCTGGCAGTTGGAAGAGTATCCTGATAATGCCTGAAGGTTTATTTCATTTATTACACATCAGGATATTAACATATGAAGGAAAATAAAAGCAAAAAACATACATTTTAAATGTTTCAGAATAGTGTTTCTGAATTTTATGAGATTAATTCCATCAGCTCACAGCGTTTCTGCTGGTAAGGTTTTACCGTGGTGCAGCGCCACGGCAAAGTCTTTACCGCCACTACATACATTTCATACAAAAAAATCGTCACCGTCGTAAAGGTGGGGGTAAATGTGACAAATTCATGGGGCGTAGCATTTGTGGGGGGTCCAGTGGATATAGGTTAGATCAGTGTTTTTCAACCTTGAGGTCGGGACCCCATGTGGGGTCGCCTGGAATTTCTAGTAATTGATAAAAATAAAAACTTACAAATAAAAAATATATGGTGAGTTGACAGAGACAATCCCAATACATAAAAGACATGACAAACTGAGTGTGAAACTGCAGCACTGTGGTTCTGTTTATCTGTCAAATGTTCATTGTGGTCAGTTTCAGATGCTGCAGCTCTTTCATAATTCATAGTTTCAGTTCTTGTTTGTTCAGTATTAATTGTCAGCCTTATAAATCCAAGCTGGACTGACTGACATATCCTGACCAAGGAAATCAAATTCTCACTTTGTGCAGTAATTCTACACCTGGATTTACTGCCTCCGTCCATAATAATATACATTATATAGACTAAATGTTGTCTAAAATTAAGGTTTATTTGCAACTAGTATAGCAAATTATACATGAATCAGAAAAAAATTTATTTCAGCAAAAAAAAAATGTCTCTGTTTTGAATGTCTGGGGTCACCAGAATGTGTGATGTGATGTGTGATGATGATTTTGTGATGTTTAAAATGGGGTCACGAGCCAAAAAAGGTTGGAAACCACTGGGTTAGAAGTTGTGAAAATTTCATGTAAGATCCGCAGTATAATAGAGGTATAGAAGCCAGGAGTTGGACGTTGAAAGCATGTTAAGTTTCAGTTTCGCTTCAGACCAGCGTTAGTTTCGTTAGTTATGGACCGCACCCCCATGTATACAACTGCCGCCCCCCCACCCAGCTCCACCGCTCCAACAGATCAACAAGATACTGAATTTTCTGACGGGGTCCACAACATTCACCTTTCATGGAGCCCACAGTTGCTAGTGGCGTCTAGGGCTGTGCATTGGCAAGAATAAGGCGATACGATACAAATCACAATACTAGGATCACAATTCGATATATCATGATACTGTTAAAAAAGGCGATTTTTTTTTTGTTTGTTTCTTTTGTTTAAATGATTATTTCCTTGAGGAATTGAATTACACCAGAAATCTGCACAATACTAACACATTTTTATTTGATCACAACGGGATCTAATGTTATATCACAAAATGTTCCTGTGTTAAAACTTAAATTCTGTTTTACAGACATTACAGTTTAAGATCCTGTTCAAATGTTCATATTCTATTAGTTCAGAACTAGCCTCAGAACATTATTTTTATGCGATACCAACAAAGGAACTAACATTATTTAATAAAAGAGTGTTAAATAATAATAAATAATATAAAACAAAAAAGAAAAACAAAAATGAACCTCGGTCATGTCTGCATTTGAATAAATATCTAAAAATATCGATACAGTACTTTTTAATATCGATACAGTATTGTGAAATGAAATATTGCGATATATTGCAGAACCGATATTTTCTAACACCCCTAGTGGTGTCCCAGTAGGTATTATGTATAATACTTGCGGGATGGACCGCCCTGCCCCCCCCCCCCTTATTATAAGTAGGATGGAAACCGGCCGATACAGCCCCCCCCAACCACACCACCACACCACCACACCAAGACATTAATTCCACAGGAAACAGTGGGTTAACCTCATAAATTCACCCTTTGTTTTGCCGTTCATGCGCAGAAGCAGCTCATCTGTAAGTGCATCACACGCACTCTGCAGCGTTTTTAATTACATGACCAGATTTACTCACCAAACCATCAGAGTGTGATACTGTTAGATCTACCTGTTAGAATAAAAATATCCAAAATGCCTCATCATTAAGGACTTAAATTTGATTCCCCTTTGAGATTCTGGATAAATATCACCCATGCCTACCTTAAAAACACTGATTTGCATGAGAAATCTGAGGCTCACAGGACATTTTTTTAGAGCATTTTAGAGGAAAAAAACATGAAGTATTTCTTGGAACCAAGTATCAACAAGATGAGAGATTCTTCTTCTTCACTGAATTTAATGAATCATATACTCATGTCAGAGGAAAATTCAGGTTTCTTTATTGTGCTCGTAGGTAAATTGATTTTGCAGCACAGAAGAACTGCATCCAATCATACACAAGACGAAGGAGCATTAGAACTCAGACGTACCAGACATAGTCGCACATGTTAGCACAGTGAAGCCTCCTGGAGCCATAATGTAAACCCAACAGGAAGTCCACCACTTTGGTTTATGTAGGCAGTGCTAATTTGTTCAATTCATGCTATTTTCTTGCCAGTTACCACCTGTGTGCTTATTCAGTCTCATCTAAAGAAAGACAAAGTTATTTTGTTTCATGGAATTGCAGTGGCGATGCTGTGATTTTCTAGATTTTTCCAGAAACTGGCTCCGTAACGCCCCCTATAAGAGCTAGACAATGAAATGCATGCATGAGGTTTCACGTAGACCCAGTTTAGTAGGTACATGTATCCAGGGTGTGATTTGTTGGGAGGGATCAACCCCCCCATCTGCTTTTTACATCCCTACTCCTGCTCAAAGAATTTCATCATCCGGGGTGGGGTGGGGGCACCAACCAATGTAGATACCATCAGGTTGTGTCAGTTTTCTTACATCTATATCCTACATTACTGACACTAATGTTACCTGAACCCAACTGTCGCAGTCTCAGAATTCCCGAACGTCCCCATGCCCTGGGGTGCCGTAAAGGGGTGTAAATGTGACAAATTCATGGGGCCCAGCTTTTGTGGGGGGCTCATAGATAGAGCAGTAGAGTGGGGTCTAGTGGATACAGGTTAGAAGTTGTGAAATTTTGTTTAAGATCCGTTGAATAACACTGGTCTACAAGGGAAATGCTTCCAGAATAAAAGTAATGAAATTTTACCACATGAGAGGTCACTGATAACGAAAAATCAAGTAAAAATACTGGTTGGCTGAACTTTCCAAGATACAGCCTTGGGTCAAAATGTGAAATTCAAGAATTAACGAGAGGAATGGTTTGACTCAAAAGGAATATTTGTCTCAGAGCTACAAGATCTACTTCAAAACACTGTCTGCACATTAGAATACATTCACTTTACAGGTTCTATTTAGTGGAAGATTTATAAAACTATTATATAAATGTACATAAACCAATATATATGTGTAATAACACTTAATCATATACCTTGAAAACATCAGCAAACCGGCACTTTTGTCATTTATTTTCCAATTAATCATATTAAAATACGTAACATTTAGCACATTTAATCTCTGAAGCAAATTATTTCTAAAAATTGTAGACCAGTGTAATAGAGGAATAGAACCTGGAGTTGGACTTTGAAAGTATGTAAAGTTTCATGCCAGCGTTAGTTATGGCCCCATGTATACAACTGGTGTGCCCCCCCGGCTGCGACAAAAAAAAACCCATCCCCCCTCTGTTTTTTTGACAAATCGCACCTTGCATGTATCAGATCCAGACGCACAATAAAGCCTCCTGAAACCAGACCCTAAACCCAACAGGAAGCCCAGCATTTTCATTTATGTAGGCAGGTGTAACTTTGCCCATTTTGTTCCATTTTTTGAACGTTGCAGGTCAAAGATATTACCCCTTTAAGCGCCAAAGTTGTAATATAGCAACAACCAACATAACTGAATAAACAGACCATAGTTGCCAAATGTTGCCACCACCTCCCACCAGAAAAATGGCGGACATGAGCCCCTTTAATCACCATTTCAGGGCATGTTTCTAATCAAGGTGAAGGAGAAAATCCAGTTTAAAGGTGTGTTCTAGAGCTGGTTTTAGTGAGTAAGTATGCTACTAATGTTTAAGTTCATTTATTTTATTTATTTTAAAATGACAAAAAACTTAAAACACAAAGAAAATATCCATGTAAAAACAATCTAATATGGCCGCGCACCTGTGATGTCACAATATGTAAATTGTCTGGTTTTGAGTCTGGTTTTGACCAACTCTATATATAAAATGTCAAGAGCTAACTTTTTTTGTGATCTGGCGCTATATAAATAAAATTTGATTGATTGAGTGATTTAATTGGTTTTCCCCTGTAAGTCGCTTTGGAAAAAAGCGTCTGCCAAATGCGTAAACATAAACATAAATTACATGAGTACATTGAGCCCCATCATAAACTTTGGGTCATAACCAATATTTTTCACATTTACAGTTTGACTTTATCTCCAAACGCTTCCAAGCCGTAGCTTTTTTACCCTCGGCTCTCACCGCAGGGTATTGTCATTGTTTGACCGTCCGTATGTGCAACAACTCTGGCATGGACTGAAGGCCGATGGTTTTCAAGTGCACGCACATTATGTTTGAAATCTTGACATGAAAATTGAATATTTAAAAAAAAAACAAAAAAACAAACTTTGGTGCCTAAAGAGTTAAAATGGCAGGTTTTCATTCAATAAAACTGCAATGACAACAGCAGAAATGGTTCCATAGATTTTTTTTTTTCTTCTATTTTTCTAATTTTGATTTGAATTGAACGGCAATTCTAATTTCTATAGTTCAAGGGTTTTCATTTTGTCATCATATCTTAATGACTCTACTACTACTTTGTGTGAACAAAAGAAAACAACTCCTGCATCTAATTTCTATATTTCACCACAAATGGCTCCATTATTTTGAAAACCATTTGATTGATGTAGACAGGTGTAAAGTTGACCTTTTTTGTTTAATGTTTGAACTTTTGAATTGAATTGAACTGCAATGGCAACACCATTCATTTCTATATTTTCATCAGAAATGGCTCCATAGATTTGAACGGGATGAGGCCACTTGTGAGGTTTCATGTAGAACCCAAAGTAGTAGGTTCATGTATCAGATCCAGATGCACAGACCCTGGTCCAAACCCTGACCCAACAGGAAGTCCAGCAGTTTGATCTATGTGGCAGGCGTAAAGTTGACCTTTCTTTCTTTTTTTTTTTTTGAAATTATCTTTTATTAGAAAGGCAAAATGTCCATCACATATATTAATTACATAATCATTCAAAACAAAAACAATTAGGATGGATACGGAAAGTTTAGAACATTATATCCATATTGCCCTTCTATAATTTCTTTTTTATGACTCTTAATTTCAGTTGAAACATTCATACACAAAACAGAACAGGGGAGCGCACCACCTCATACAATCATAACCTCGCATAAAAGCAGACAGATTAACACAAAGCACGAATACAATCAAATGAAATCTGATCTGGTTGGTTTTACGTACTCAGTCCATTTAGACCAGATATTATAAAATTTTTCTTTTTTTTAACTCTGATGGAAAACGATATCTTCTCCATAACGTAAATCTCATAGACAGTTCCAATCCCTTCGTCAACGGTGGGCGGTTCTACTTTTAACCATTTCCTCGTAACTGAGTTCTTACTGGCTGCCAACAATATAGCCAATAATTTTTTGTCTTTAATGTTCCATGACTGAAACGGTAAAAGTTGACCTTTTTTAAAAAATTTTTAACTTTGAACTGAATTGAACTGTAATGACAACACAGTTAATTTGTATATTTCACCAAAAATGGCTCCAAAGATTTGAAAACCCTTTTGATCTATGTAGGCAGGTGTCAAGTTGAATTGTTTTTTTTGTTTGTTTTTTTTTAACTTTGAATTGAGTTGAACTGCAATGACAACACAATTCACTCCTATATTTAACCAAAAAATGGCTCCATAGATTTGAAAACCATTTTGATCTATGTAGGCAGGTGTCACGTTGAATTGTTTTTTTTTTTTTGTTTGTTTGTTTTTTTTAACTTTGAATTGAGTTGAACTGCAATGACAACACAATTCACTCCTATATTTAACCAAAAATGGCTCCATAGATTTGAAAACCATTTTGATCTATGTAGGCAGGTGTCACGTTGACGTTTTTTTTTTTTTTTTTTTTTTTTTTTGAACTTTGAATTGAATTGAACTGCAATGACAACACAATTCACTCACATATTTAACCAAAAATGGCTCCATAGATTGGAAAAGTTAAGGGCATATATGAGGTTTCATGTAAACCCAAATATTTTGCAAATATTTTTCATATTTTGCGCTGTTTTTTCTCTTACTGTCGACAGGGGAAGTCACATGCTCCTCCTCTGTATCTGATTGGAGGACAGACCTGAAGACGTCCACATGCCAGCGTTAAAACCCCCCAAAGGTGCAGGGCCCCGCCCATAGCTGCTTACAGCTTTAGTTTCCATGTAATCTGCCCGCGTTTCTTTGTTCCGTCATTTTTTTTTTTTTCATCTTACAGCCACAGAAACATGTGCATGGTCCTCCATCTTCCTTCACCTCCTCCTCTGTTGCTTATTCGTCTCTCGTCACTGCTGCTTTTTTCTTTTTCTCCACCTCTCCCCCGTTCTTTCTCTCGTTCTCTTTGACTAACGCTGTTTACCAACAAGTGCAGATTCTATGTTTTTCCTTTGTGTACACCTCGGTACCACCCCTTAACTGCCTCTCCTCATTTCTCCACGGACCCCCGCCCCCCCCATTAAAAAACTCCTCATGTCTCTACTTTTATCTGCTGCTGTACTCATTTGCTCCCAGCACGGATTCCTTCCTTGCTTTATCTTCAATGTTGGACTTTGGACACTGAAAACCACTTACAGACACAAACTCTATAATATATAAATATATATATATATACACACACAGTAGATATATCCATTCATATTGATATATAAATATATTGAAATGAAGCCCGTTTCTATTCTACTGGTATTATGATGAGAATAATGATAATACTAATACTGGAAACTGAATCTGGTTGATGACTATTAATATCTGTATTTCGGTATTTCAGTGTTATATAAAAAAATATTCAAGAGAAAACTTACTAGTGATTGTGTGTGGAATCTGAGGCTGCCGTTCTGCTCTTCTGATTAAAACATGCTTCTTGTTTTTGTTTTGGTCAAACCAGTTGTGGCTAAAAGCTGAGACTACTTCCTTATATACTTTTACCAGAAGAAAACCTACAGCTAAAAAGGACTTATTATGATTATTATTATGATTATTATTATTATGATTATCTTGACTGTAAAATACATGTGAATATTTAGAACGATGACAATATCCTTTAATTTATCAATCAATCAAATCAATTTATATCTACTGTTTCTTATTTATTTGCTCTGATGAAATCAATAAAATTTAAATGGTACTTTTATTTTGTTAAACCTACTTCAAGGCTGGCCTGGCACTTTGTTCCGTCGGAGCTGGCGTAACTTCTGAAACGGCGAGGAACATACACACAGCCCCAGGTGTGTTGGAGTGCAGCTGTCGGTGTGTTCACTGGTGGTGTGGCGGTGTTCATGATGCTTTCCAGTGAGTTTGTGTGCATTTCCCTTGTTTATTTTCCCTTCTTTCTCCTTATTCGTCTCTTTTAATACACGGATCCCTTCATCGTTTTGTTTTATCTTCAGCTCATCTATTGTCTCATTAGTTTTATAGATATAAGCGGATACGTATTAACCCATAAAGACCCAGTTACTTCTGTGGCAGTTCCCAGATGGTTTTTTTTCTCTATATTTAGCATTTTCTAAGTGATTTATCACCATGTATTATAAATAATCCTCCGTATTTTGCTGTTTTCCAGTGAAAAGATTTCCAATATTTGATTGTATAGATCACAGGTGTCAAACATGCCAAATCTGGCCCACCAAAGGTTCCAATCCGGCCCGCGGGATGAATTTACAAAGTGCAGAATACAAGAATTACCCTGAAGATATTAACAGTCAAGGCATCAAACTCAAAAAATAGCATAATAACCTAGAATAATGACTCCAAATTTTCTTCTTGGTTTAATGTGAGAAAATAATATGCCTCGAAATACTGGCAACACCAAATTTATCTCATTGATTTATTGTGAAGAACATTAAATTCTGATATCCTTTAACAATAAAATGTCAATAACCTGAACAAATATGAGCAACCTGGAATGTCTGAAGAAAAATACGTGCAATTTTAACAATATTCTGCCTTTTTTGTGCCTTGGTAGATCCAATCTGTAATGCACATGTATAAATCATAAATTGAAGCATAATATTGATAAAATTGCACTTATTTTTCTTCAGAAATTTCACGTTTTTTCCAGTTATTCACATCTTTTTTTGTTTTGGATAGAAATTAGAGCTGAAAGATATATCGTTATCGTATCGATATCGAGATATGGACATTCAAGATGTTAATATCGAAAAAGCAACGATACAAACGATATAGATTTCCCCTGCGCTCGCCCTGCATGTACAGCTCTGGCAGTCACAACAAATTTCATTTATTCATACTTAATGTTTATGTTGATGACTGGCAGTGAGTTCTTATAAATAAAACTGCACGTTCCACATTCTTTTGTATTATGATGTTTGTATTTTTCTGAAAAATGCTTGGTTTTCACCGAACCCGTAGTCATATCGTATCGTACGATTTCGAGATATCTGGCATGAATATCGAGATTTGAAATTTTGTGTATATTACATACATATTATATCACATTACATATATATTGTATACATTTTCATGTCATTCAGCCCTAATAGAAATAGTTTCATCATTTAATGTTATTTTTGCACTAAAAAATTTGGAGTTGTCATTATTATAGGTTATTATGCTATTATTTTACTGGTTCCAACTCACTGGAGATCAGATTGGGCTGAATATGGCCCCTGAAAGAAAATGTGTTTGACACCCCTGGTATAGATGTTCATTAAAGCAGCGTATGACTTTCATCACAATTTTTTTTCAAATTTATAAAACCCCAGTGATATCCTAATTATAATCAATCCTTGCTGTGTTTATGCACCTGGATCACTTCCCTCATGGTGAACAGCTTCGAAGATGACTCCATCATAAACACCCTCGGGTTAGGGTTAGCTGGGGCAAACAAAAACGTCACTTTTCGGAAATTTTGTCACCAAGTGCATTGTGGGCAGCAGAAGCAGTTTCTCACAGATTTGGGTAGAAAACGATGCCAATCGCTCTGTCGTAAATTTCTCCAGTCCACCAGGGTTATTTTACAGAGTGAGTCTAGTCGGTGGATGGAGATAAAGGACACATTTGGGTTCAACTTCAACAAGAGACAGACACTGGTGAATCAATGCTGTAGAAGATGACGGTGTTTCCATGGTAACTATGGAGCCTCTGAACATCCAATGGGTCATATCTGATGACCATGAAAAGATGAAGAACTGTATTTTACACCAATTATTTACATGTATTGATAGAATTAATGGATCAAAAGATTTAAACAGTTTAGATCAGTAGATGGTTTTTGTTTTTGAGAATAAATACAGGGTTCTGGACGTTATGAAACTATGTATTCTCCTAATTTTTTAAAAGTATTTTGCTAATTTTTTCCTCACTTTAGAAAGATTTGTCACTTTTATGCCATATTTCAGGTTTTTTTGGTGAATATTTCCCTTATTTTTCAAGTATTTTGCATATTTTTTTCTCCTTTTACAAGTTTATGTACATTTTATCCTATGAATAATTGAGGTAAAACTATTTTACACCAGTTATTTATGTATTGATAGGATTAGTGGATCAACAGGTATTAAACAGTTTACATCAGTAGATGGTTTTGGTTTTTAAGGGTTTAACAGAATAAATACAGGGTTCTGGATGTTGTGAACTATGAATTCTCCTATTTTTTAAAGTATTTTGTTAATTTTTTCCTCACTTCAGAAGGATTTATTCACTTAAATGCCATATTTCAAGGTTTTTTTGGTGAATATTTTGCTTATTTTTCAAGTATTTTGCATATTTTTTTCTCCTTTTACAAGTTTATGTACATTTTATCCCATGAATAATTGAGGATAAACTGTATTTTACACTAATTATTTACGTATATGATAGAATTAGTTGATCAACAAGTTTTAAACAGTTTAGATCAGTAGATGGTTTTGGTCGGTGGCTGACGTTTGGGTTTTTATGGGTTAATATTTCAACATGTTACATGTCCCACAGGTTTAAGAAAGTGCACACAACATGCATCAGAAAATGTGCAGAATGACTATTTGTTGTGAATCAAATCATCATTGCAATAATTGTCACAAAAGTTGAAGATTTCTCATTCATTTCCAATAGGAAGACATCATGGAAGTGGGTGGCGTAGTGGTTAGCACTTCCCTCTGCCGTTAAAAACAGGTTTATACGGGTTCATTGTCCTTGTTGTCCTTGACCCACGGTGCCGATGAAGATCTGGAGTTGGTCCATGAGAACCTTCAACGGCAGCTCACTGCTCCTAAGGTGTGCTAATGCTAATTACTGATGCTAATGCTAGGTACTGTGTGTGTGTTAGGATGGGTATAATTCAGAGATGCGTATCACCTACCGGATAATAAGTGGTTTAACTGTAGTTTTTTAGCTCACTGCTGACAGACCATGAGCGATTATGAAGGCATTGTGTCCGCTGTCGTCTTCGATGTCTTGTCTTTATTAGCAGTTTGTTCAACTTTTTCATTTCACATTTTTTTTACATAGCACCTTGGTAGGGCTGGGTAAAAATATTTTTGCGTAATCGATTAATAGTGGATGAGATTGGTTTTTCAGAGTAGGACTGGGAGTACGTGGAACCGCGGGCAGCTCTGTCTTGCGAACCATTGGGGAAAACTTGGTCTCGCTCGCGAAAAACACGCAGAAAAGACGCGGTGGGGGAAACCGGCTGTTCTTGGAATAATAACTTGGATCCATACTATCACCTATGCTGAGTTAGAGGAAGAGGAGAGGACAATGTCCGACCACTGCACTACCCCCCCCCCCCCGAGTAGAATCCTCCAGCCATAAAACAGAAGAAAGGTGACAAAGTCAAAGTCTGTTCTGATCCACTGTACAAACATGGCAGTGTTTCTGTCCCGTTCATTATTTCAGAGCACGTTCAGCAATTTACTGCTGAAATGTCAGATTTATTTCCTTTCTACTATCAATATTGGCACCAGTACTGATGTGTTGCATGACTGCGGTACTCAGATAATAAGGTTACAACTCAAAATTGTACTTTGGTATCACTAAATTACTCTCAGTCAATCAATTAATACTGAATCGAATCAATATCGAATCGAATCAAATCAAATCGTGATTAATCAATTCAGAACCTTATGAATCGAAATCGAATCGATTATGGAAATTGGCCATGATACCCAGCCCTAATCCTTTGGACAATGTCTACAAAGACTGATCACAGTTTTGAGAAATGTTGTGTTTTAAGGGTTTTTTTAGGAATTTTTTGAAATAATACTTTTGCTTTCCTTCTAATGGTCCATATTTTGATGTAAATGGTTACAGATGTCCATATAGTTACTATTGATCACTGATAGAAGCCATATATGGACTTTCATTTGGGTCCGTGACCTTTGACCTTGAGTGACCTGCAAGGGTCAAACTCAAAGTCATCAATGTCTACATTTCAACAGTCTTCTCTGAAACTACTGGTCTGATTCGCTTACAGTATTTTATGTAGCTTCCTTGCGACATTGTCTACATTTAACCTTTCTTAAGTGATTTATCTCCATTTATTATAATATTATCCTCTTTATTTAAATTTCTTTCAGTGTAAATTATGTATTTCCTAATTTAATTCACTGATCATGTTGATGTTCTTTAAAGGTCAGAGTAAATTCAAAGGTTATTATATTAAATAATTAAAAATGAGAAAAAGTGACTTTTTTGTGGCAAATCTCTCATTAACTGAACATAAACCCAGTGTGTCCATCCACTGTCACTGATCCAACTCCATGGGTTTTACTGGTAAATCAATGTTTACTTTTTTTTTTTTTTTTTTTTTTTTTGTTGCTTATCTTCTCTTTGTTTATTTATTATTTTGTAAATTTTCTTATTAATTTTTGTTTTTTTTTCTTCAAATTACTTTTAGTGGCTTATTTGTTCCTGTTACATAGATTTTTTTATTCATATATTATTCTTTTTCATCATTTTATTCATTACTTTGGCTGTTTTTATTCATTTTGTTGCTTAGTTTATCCTTTTTTACATAATTTAAGTAATTTTTGTACTTATTTTTCCACATCATTTATTATTTTGCATTTTTAAATTCATTTTTATTAATTTTGTTTATTAATACATATTAAAACAAGTGTTCCATTCACTGTCATTGATCCAACTCCATGGGTTTTACCTGGTGAATCAGTGTTGTAGAAGATGATGGTGTTTCCATGGTAACTACGGAGCCTCTGAACGTCCAAATGGATCATATGTGATGACCATGAAAAAAGATGAAGAACTGTATTTTATACCAATTATTGACATGGATTGATAGAATTAATGGATCAACAGGTATTAACAGTTTAGATCAGTAGATGGTTTTGGTTTTGAGGGTTAGCAGATTAAATACAGGGTTCTGGAAGTTACGAAACCTATGTGTTCTCTTCATTTTAATAGTTTTATGTTCATTTTCTCTTCTCTTTAGAAGGATTTGTTCACTTTTATGCCACATTTCAAGTTTTTTTTGGTTAATTTTTTTCCTTCTTTTCAACTATTTTGCTGATTTTATTCTCATTTTACAAGTTTATGTACATTTTATCCTATGAATAATTGAGGTAAAACTGTATTTTACACCAATTATTTACATGGATTTATAGCTGATAGTTATTAAACAGTTTAGATCAGTAGATGGTTAAAGTCGATAGTGTGTGTTTGGTCTTTAAGGGTTAATACGTTGATATCTAATATATTATTTACAAAACTGCAGCGTAAGTTTTACGTTTTTACCAATCTCGCTTTGACTTTGATTGGGTGGCTGCCGAAAATACCTCAGATATCGCCTTTAAAACTGCTTTTTTGTTTGCATTTACAACCAGAACATCCGACCGAAGCTCAGCGACGTAGTGAATCTGAACGAGCCTCAAATCGTCAGGAGATCCACCAGTCTGCTCCACTCAAACCAGTAACGAACAAGTGCATTCATTTCCAAAAACACCGTCTTTCCTACAGTTTCCATTAAACCTACACATTATTTACATCAAAGTGTCTTTTTTTTTTTAATCGGTGAAAACATTTAGTTGAACTAACAGATCTGTTTGATGACTCTTTTCTGCTTTTTTTTTTCACGTTTTCCTCATTTCTTCACTTCACAGTAAAAAAAAAATTAAAAAAAAAAACTTAAAAAAAAAAATGGTATTATTCCGGCAGCAGGGGTGCCAAAAAAATACTGTAAAATAACGGAAAATAACCATCTCATAAAAATACGGTAATTTTCCATAATTAAAATACAGTTTTTTGCCCTAACTTTACATTGAGATTTTTTTTTTTTACTTTTAATGTTAATAAAGAATATTTTCATGTATTAAAACAATCAAATTACCTATAATATATATATATATATATATATATATATATATATATATATATATATATAATATATATATATATATATATATGTGTATATATATATATATATATGTGTGTGTGTGTGTATATACTATATATATATATATAATATATATATATCATATATATACTATATATATATATAATTTTCAGTGAGACTCAGTTGTACAATCCACTGATAAAAACTGTATTTGGACAGTTTATCAGTGCTATATACATGGATACATTCACAAAAAAACATATTAGTCACACGATTTTGTTGAAACCTCCTTGGTGAATATACAAGATATTTGTCAATTAACAACATGTCCTTATTAAACTGACAGAACAAATGCGTCTTTGTTTTTTTTTTTTTAATACTACCAGTTCGTTATTGTATTATTTGAGTACATTACAAAACAAGACAAACTATAGGGGACATTTGGAGATACACTGACTACAATGAACCTTGTGACTAATAATTCATTTTAAGTAGTGGGATGTGGAACAAATACTTTAAGCTATAATTGTCAGTAAGTTTCTCGTTTTACTATTTTTTTACAGTATTAAACTTTAAATTAACAGTCTAATCTCATAAATAGAAAATAAATATTTGTGAAATTATGCTACATTTGCAAAAGTATTTTAACTGTATTTTTATGTGAAAAAAAATTATTTTATAAAATGGAAATTTTCTGGTTATTCACAGCTACAGTTTTTTCGTGTTATTTCACATTTGACATGTAAAATCACAGTCTGTTTTTGTCATTTCGTAGATATTTTCCTGTATCTTAAAAATACAGGAAAAATCTGTCAAATAAACAGTGAAAATTCTGTTAAATTCCAGATTTTTTTTTTTTTTTTTTTTTTTGGCCAGTGTTCTTCTGTCCCTCTCTTTCTTTCCTCCCGGTCGCTCTAAACTCTCACACATTATAGTATTTTTATTTATTACATGCTCATCCTTTTCTCTCTCTCTCTCTCCTTCTCCACTCTGTTGGTTTTTAAGGTTTGTGGTTCGTTCCTCTCAGACTCTAATGAGCTCCAGGGGGAAAATTAGTGCTGGAATAACAAGCAAACATCACATCATCGCCCCTCTCCTCCAGATTCCTCTTTTTTTTTTTCTTTTTTTTTTTTTTTCTTCTTCCCCCCCTTCTTCTTCCTCCCTGCACCCCAGTCGTATTTCTGTTCACTTTCCTGCGGCTTTCCTCCTTTTACTCATCCTCGTCTTCTGTCCCCTCTCGTTCGTCTTATCTCTCTGATTCTTTGTCATCCTTATTCTTCGCTGCGTCCTTTTTCCTCCTAAACATGCCAGATATCGTCCTGGAACCAACATAAGGCTTTATTTTTCCTCTTAATTACACTAGAAAAAGCTGGATTAGACTTACTTTCCAAGACTTAACTGTCTTTAAGCTTTTACTGTACTCTTTCTTTGAGTGGACTCACTGTCTTTTTCAGTTTTGGAGGCAGCAACTGAACAAAATAGTTTTTTTTTTTTGCACTGATGTATAGAGAAAGTAATCGTCTGCCAAAATCAGTTATATCAGCGTTTTCTGTTACGATGCCAATACAAATGACCAAAAATGATTCATGTGAAACTGCCAACTATGGGATACTTTTAGAAAGCACTGTGGTCACAGGAAATGAAACCAATGATAACCATAAAGACCCAAATATCCAACAGCGATAAAAACATCTACTGATACAAAACGTTTAACCAAAAGACCCAGCAATGCTTTAGTGAATACAGAGAAAAGGAATGTTTTGTCTATTTAACCTTTCTTAACCTCCGAAGATCCAGCTAGGGTTTTCTGTCCACATTTCACAACTTATACAAAAAAAAAGAAAAGAAAACTGTCCACCACAAAGGACATTCCATCAAAATAAAAAAAAAAAAACTGCATCTGAGAAAACGGTTGCACCATGATGTTTCCAAAATAGGCACTTATTTAATAAAAAAACAAAAAAAAAAGCTGGTACTTTGCTGACATTTCCTGAGCTGAGGAAGTTAAATGATTTATCACCATTTATTATAATATTATCTCTCTGTTTTTTGCCTTTTCAGTGTAAATCATGTATTTTCCTATATTTAATTCACAGATCATGTAGATGTTCGTAAAAACTCAGATTAAAGTTGAGGGTTATTCTATCAGAAAGGAGAAGAAAGAGAAAACTGAAGAAAAAGTGACTTTTTCAAGCAAATATATCAATAACACTGGTCAACAACAATTTATGTTGAAGTTTTTTGAGCTGATGTAGGATCATTTGGTGTGCTGAATCCAAAAATCATTAATTTTGCTCAATCAGGTCAAACTTTCTGAACTATGCTACTATGGCTTTTGAACATTTTTGCTTACATTTATGGGCATTTCACATCATATGATACAAAATTCTTTCATATTTCTTGCAATAAACGACTTCTGAAGATTTTACTTTTGCCAATTTAGGATGATGTTTTTTTTAATATTCCAGGTGAATGAAATGGCTTCGACTAGAAGATCTTGCAAAAATAAGCCTGACGTATTCTGCTACATCTGCGCTGAATACACCGTTGTACCTAACAGGAATCAAGTCACAAGTTTCATAAAGTGTGCTTACCAATCTTATTTTGGTATTAATTATTATATTTTGTGAGAAGATCCAATTTTTCAAAATCAAATTAGCAAAAAAAACCTGACCTGATTGAGAAAAACAGATGCATTTTGGATTTGCGGTGCAAAATGGTTCCTAATTCAGTTGAAAAAACCTCGACAACTTGCAAAAACATTTTTTTGTAACCCAGTGTTATTGTCATGTATTGATAGAATTAGTGGATCAACAGGTATTAAAAAATTTAGATCAGTAGATGGTTATAAACGCTCACGAAAAAGCAGTTTTAAGGCGGTATTAAGGTTTTTCAACAGCCATCCAATCAGTCTGAAAATTTTGCGCGAAATTGGTAAAACCTTAAAACTTACGCTGCAGTTTTGTAAATATACAGGGTGGGAAGCAAAATTTACAATATTTTGAGGCAGGGATTGAAAGACAGTGTATGACCAATTAGTTATTGAAAGTCATGACAATTTATTTGCCACAAGAAAATGACATAATAAAAAAATGTTTTTATTCTATGTGTCCTCCTTTCTCAATAACTGCCTTCACACGCTTCCTGAAAACTTGCGCAAGTGTTCCTCAAATATTGGGGTGACAACTTCTCCCATTCTTCTTTATAGTATCTTCCAGACTTTCTGGTAATAGTTTTGCTCATAGTCATTCTCTTCTTTCCATTATAAACAGTCTTTATGGACACTCCAACTGTTTTTGAAATCTCCTTTGGTGTGACGAGTGCATTCAGCAAATCACACACTTTGACGTTTGCTTTCCTGATTACTCATATGGGCAAAAGTTTCTGAAAAGGTATGGATAATAGTGTAGGTATGATTATGACATCAATATATGTTTGGTTTCAAAACAACTGACGCAGTGCTGCTGAGAAAAAAAACAACTAAATGTTCATTGTAAATTTTGCTTCCCCACCCTATATATTAGATATCAACAGTTAACCCTTAAAAACCCAACAGGAATCAAGTCACAAGTTTCATAAAATGTGCTTACAATCTTATTTTGGTATTAAACTGGGGTGACTAAGATAAAGTTTGGGCGCAGATTGTGAGAAGATCAAATTTTTCCAAATCAAATTAGCAAAAAAAACCTGACCTGATTGAGAAAAACAGATGTCATTTTTGGATTTAGCGGTGCAAAATGGTCCTAATTCAGTTGAAAAAACCTCGACAACTTGCAAAAAACATTTTTTGTAACCCAGTGTAATTAAACATAAACCCAGTGTGTCCATCCAATGTCACTGATCCAACTCCATGGGTTTTACTGGTGAATCAGTGTTGTAGAAGATGACGGTGTTTCCACGGTAACTACGGAGCCTCTGAATGTCCAAATGGGTCATATCTGATGACCATGAAAAGATGAAGAACTGTATTTTACACCAATTATTGACATGGATTGATAGAATTAGTGGATCAACAGCAAACACAACAAAAAACTCTTCATTTTAGAAAGATTTGTTGCTTTATTTGCCATATTTCAAGGTTTTTTTGGTCTTTTTCCTTAATTTTCAAGTACTTTGCGTTTTTGTTTTTTGTTGTTTTTTTCAACTTTATGTACATTTTATCCTATGAATAATTGAGGTAAAACTGTTATTTTACACAATCATTGGCATGGTTGATAGTATTAGTGGATCAATAGGTATTAAACAGTTTAGATCAGTGGATGGTTTAGGTTGATGGTGTGTTTGGGTTTTAAGGGTTAACATGTTGATATCTAATATATTATTTACAAAACTGCAGCCTAAGTTTTAAGGTTTTACCAATTCACACAGAATTTTCAGACTTTGATTGGATGGCTGTTGAAAATACCTTAAATACCGCCTTAAAAACTGCTTCTTTGTGAGCGTTTATAACCATGTACTAATCGACATTTTTTAATACCTGTTGATCCACTAATTCTATCAATACATGTAAAATTGGTGTAAAATACAGTTCTTCATCTTTTCATGGTCATCAGATATGACCCATTTGGACGTTCAGAGGCTCCGTAGTTACCATGGAAACACCGTCATCTTCTAACATTGATTCCAGTAAAACCCATGGAGTTGGATCAATGACAGTGGATGGACACACTGGGTTTATGTTCATTAATAGAAAATGACCAAAAATAATCAAATATTTAGAAAACTTCAATAACATGAAAAAATAAGCAATAAATTTACCAAAATTAAGTAAAAAAATAAAATAAAATAAAATGAGCGACAAAACAAACAAAAAATGAATAAGTCAACAAAACAATTGGTAACATGAACAAAATTAGACACAAACGGAACAAAATTGAAGAAAAATTAATAAACCCATGGAGTTGGATCAGTGAGAGTGGATGGACACACTGGGTTTATGTTCAATTATTATAGAAAATGACCCAAAATTAGTCAAATATTTAGAAAATCCTAAATAACGTGATAACATAAGCAATAAATTTACCAAAATTAAGTTAAAAAAATAGAATAAAATAAGCAACAAAATGAATAAATCAACAAAACAATTGGTAACATGAACAAAATTAGACACAAATGGAACAAAATTGAAGAAAAGTAATAAACCCATGGAGTTGGATCAATGACAGTGGATGGACACACTGGGTTTGTGTTCATTATTATAGAAATGACCCAAATGAATCAACTATTTAGAAAATTCTAAATAACATGAAAAAATAAGCATTAAATTTACCAAAATTAAGTTAAAAAATAAAATAAAATAAGCAACAAATGACAAAAATGAATAAATCAGCAAAACCATTGCTAACGTGAACAAAATTAGACACAAACTGAACAAAATTGAAGAAAAAGTAATAAACCCCTGGAGTTGGATCAATGACAGTGGATGGACACACTGGGTTTATGTTCAATTTTTATAGAAAATGACCCAAAATGAATCAAATATTTAGAAAATCCTAAATAACATGAAAAAAATAAGTAATAATTTTTATCAAAATTAAGTATAAAAAGCAACAAAATGAACAAAAATGAATAAATAAATCAACAAATAATTGATAATGTACAAAATTAGACACAAACGGAACAAACTGAAGAAAAAATAATAAACCCATGAGTGGGATCAATGACACTGGATGGAACACTGGGTTTATGTTCATTATTATAGAAAATGACCAAAAATGAATCAAATATTTAGAAAATCCTTAATAACATGAAATAATAAGCAATAAATTTACCAAAATTAAGTAAAAAATAAAATAAAATAAGCGACAAAATAAACAAACAATTAATAAATCAACAAAACAATTGGTAACATGAACAAATTAGACACAAACTGAACAAAATTGAAGAAAAGTCATAAACCTATGGAGTTGGATCAATGACAGTGGATGGACACACTGGCCTTTCTGATCAGTTAATCATATATTTGATTGAAAAAGTGACTTTTTCTTCAGTTTTCTCTGTCTTTGATATAATAACCCTCAGCCTTTAATCTGAGCTTTTATGAACATCTACATGACCAGTGACTTAAATGTAGGAAAATACATGATTTTCACTGAAAAAACACAAAATACAGACTATAATATTACAATAATGTGATAAACTGCTTACGGAGGTTAAATATAGAGAAAAAATCACCTGGGACCTGCCATAAACGTAGCTCTGGGTCCTTCTGGGTTAAAGACGTTGGACTTTGACATTATTTGCATGTGCAGAGGTTTAATTGTGCCCAAAAAACCCATAAATGGAGGTGAATTCCAGGTTTTTGTGTGCGTACAGTAACAGAGGAGTGATCTTTTATCTCCTAATAGTGAACATGTGAGTCAGTGACCGCCATAAATTCAGTTACCTGAACGCATCATCACCTTCAGCTCGTTCCACGCCTACGCATCCTCACCTCCGTCTGCCGACTGGAAAACGCAAATAAAAAGCCAGCGTTGAAAAGACCATGAATGACTCAGGTTGTTTTATTCACAAAAACACGCTTTTACGTAAAAGTGACGTCAGTGCCTGGAATTTTCTGAATAACCGTAACGCGAGTCATCGAAATACAATACGACACGTGAAGTGACGGCCTCTGTTCTGTTCTCCACTTCAGTGACGAGGTTGTTTACCTTGAACATTTGTCGGAGGTGGATTCTGTGGCTAATCTGTAGGAGCAGGTGGTATTTGAGTCTGCTAAACACTAATAATTACAAATACATTCATTCAATAGTGAGTCATCGGCTGAAATCGTTTATGTTTCTTTGTGCCGTGTTCACACTAATGCACACATTCTTCTAAACATTTATTTTATTTTATTTTTAACTCTGCAACACAAAAACGAACACAGACTGGTACCAAAAACTCAAACCACGGGTCTAAAATACAAAACCAAGACACTCATGATTTTAAATGCCTTAGTGATTATAAGAATAGAATAGAATAGAATAGAATAGAATAGAATAGAATAGAATAGAATAGAATAGAATAGACTTTATTTGCCATTTGCACAGATACATCGCAGTATAGGTACGTTGGAATTCTAGTATGTTTCCCTGAGTCACGAAATCTAAAAAAAAAAAAAAGACATGAACAAAAAAGAAACAAAACAAACACAGCAAAAACATAAATACAGCTAAAACATAAACACAGTTAAAACATAAACACAGTTAAAACATAAAAACAGTTAAAACATAAACAGTTAAAACATAAACACAGTTAAAATATAAACACAGTTAAACATAAACAGTTAAAATATAAACACAGCTAAAACATAAACAGTTAAAACATAAACACAGTTAAAATATAAACACAGTTAAAACATAAACAGTTAAAATATAAACAGTTAAAATATAAACACAGCTAAAACATAAACAGTTAAAATATAAACACAGTTAAAAACATTAAACAGTTAAATATAACACAGCTAAAACATAAACAGTTAAAACATAAACACAGTTAAAACCATAAACACGGTTAAAACATAAACAGTTAAAATATAACAGTTAAAACATAAACACAGTTAAAATATAAACATTTAAAATATAAACAGCTAAAACATAAACACAGTTAAAACATAAACAGTTAAACATAAATACAGTTAAAACATAAACACAGTTAAAATATAAACACAGTTAAAACATAAACAGTTAAAATATAAACAGTTAAAATATAAACACAGCTAAAACATAAACAGTTAAAATATAAACACAGCTAAAACATAAACAGTTAAAATATAAACACAGCTAAAACATAAACAGTTAAAACATAAACACAGTTAAAACATAAACACGGTTAAAACATAAACAGTTAAAATATAAACAGTTAAAACATAAACACAGTTAAAATATAAACATTTAAAATATAAACAGCTAAAACATAAATACAGTTAAAACATAGACACAGTTAAAACATAAATGTTGGATTGGTCGGATTCATTTCAGATTTTATCTGTATCTTCCTTAGACAACGTCTACACAGATTGTTCACAGTTTTGAGAAATTTAGATTTTAGATTTTTTTTTTTTTTTATGAATTTTTTGAAGAATCAAAAATGTGTCTTTCCTTCTAATGTTCCATATTTTGATGGTTTATAACATGTACATGGTTCCAGATCTCAGTCTAGTTCCTATTGATCACTGACAGAAGTCATATCTGGACTGTGATTGGATGAGTTGAGTTCTCCTCCAGTGAAAGTCCCGCCCACTTCTATAGTTAGATTGATCTGCATCCAGAACCACAGGACTGGAACATAGAACAGAACCAGGACTGGAACACAGAACAGAACCAGGACTGGAACATAGAACAGAACCAGGACTGGAACACAGAACAGAACCAGGACTGGAACATAGAACAGAACCAGGACTGGAACACAGAACAGAACCAGGACTGGAACACAGAACAGAACCAGGACTGGAACATAGACCAGACCCAGGACTGGAACACAGAACAGAACCAGGACTGGAACATAGAACAGAACCAGGACTGGAACACAGAACAGAACCAGGACTGGAACACAGAACAGAACCAGGAATGGAACACAGAACGGAACCAGGACTGGAACATAGAACAGAACCAGGACTGGAACATAGAACAGAACCAGGACTGGAACACGGAACAGAACCAGAACTGGAACATAGAACAGAACCAGGACTGGAACACAGAACAGAACCAGGACTGGAACACAGAACAGAACCAGGAATGGAACACAGAACAGAACCAGGACTGGAACACAGAACAGAACCAGGAATGGAACACAGAACAGAACCAGGACTGGAACAGAACAGACCAGGACTGGAACATAGAACAGAACCTGACAACCTCACACATTCAACTAATTTTTTCTTGATCGAACGTGACGCTAACGTACAGGGACACTGGAACTATTTTTTTTTATTCAGAGTTGGGGTTTGGGTGTGTGTGTTGTGGAGGTACAGTGGAAGGTGTGTGTGTGTGTGTGTGTGTGTGTGTGTGTGTGTGTGTGTGTGTGTAGTTGTGGGTCCGTCCAGGGGCTTCGTCCTCTAACACTAATTCGATTGTTGCTCGGTGTACGGCTGCCATAATTGTCTCCTCTTTGTTTTCTCCTCTCTTCAATGTCAGTGGAAGCTGACAGTTGGGTCTGATGCAGCAGGATATTTCAGCTCTATGGAAATGTGCACACACCGACTGTATACAACACACACACACACACACATTTCCCCGCTGCCGTACCCTGCTTTGCCCCCCCCCACGCCCTCTCTCTCTCAGGCCAGATGGGCATGAGGCCGATAGACGATCAGCAAAGAAAAAAAAAAAAAGAAAAAAACACCATCAGACTGACACCCACCCAGGAAGAAAAACGTACAGACAAGCTCTTTTTACGACCCTGCTGACGGATGACCTTTGACCTTTGACCTTTAGACCGACTCTTCCGGTTCCACCAAGGTTAAACACATTCACAGACAGACGCAGGGGTGGTGGTTTGATCTGGACCATATCAGATCAGCTGACATGAAGTCCCCCAGGCCTGCTCCGCCCACTGAACCCCTGTCACTCAAAACAACATCAACACACACCGCTGTCCTCAGATCAGCAGTAGGTTTATGTAACGGAGTTCACCCTTCCATGCACGAATTATGAGAACCTTAATCAACATTTATTTCCTGAGTGTTTTTATTCCTCTTTAGGCATGAAAAAAAAGCAATGTGACTGAAAATTTTCTTAATGACCCCCTTTCTGGGGTCACATTCAGCCCAATTTAATCTGCAGTGGGCCGGACCAGTACAATAAAAGCATAATAGCCAATAAATAATGAGAACTCCAAATTGTTTTAGTGCAAAAAATAACATTCAATTATGCCAGTGTTTACATTTACAAACTATCCAAACAAAAAGGATGTGAATAACCTGAGAAAAATTACATTTGTTAGGAAATATAAGACCAATATACACTGAACAAAAACATAAACGCACCACTTTTGTTTTTGCTCCCATTTGTCATGAGCTGAACTCAAAGATCTAAAACTTTTTCTATGTACACAAAAGGCCTATTTCTCTCAAATATTGTTCATAAATTTGTCTAAATCTGTGTTAGTGAGCACTTCTCCTTTGTCCTTTGCTGAGATAATCCATCCACCTCACAGGTGTGGCAGATCAAGATGCTGATTAGACAGCAGGATTATTGCACAGGTGTGACTTAGGCTGGCCACAATAAAAGGCCACTCTAAAATGTGCACTTTTACTGTACTGGGTGGTCCAGGGGGGTCAGAAAACCAGTCAGTATTTGGTGTGACCACCATTTTCCTTGCACAGTCTTCTTCATGAATTCTCTGAAACACCTTTGGAGATGGCTTATGGTAGAGAAATGAACATTCAATTCACAGGCAAAAGCTCTGGTGAAGATTCCTGAAGTCAGCATGACCATTGCATATTCCCTCAAAACTTGTGACATCTGTGGTATTGTGCTGTGTGATAAAACTGCACATTTTAGAGTGGCCTTTTATTGTGGCCAGCCTAAGGCACACCTGTGCAAAAATCCTGCTGTCTAATCAGCATCTTGATATGCCCACACCTGTGAGGTGGATGGATTATCTCAGCAAAGAAGAAGTGTTCACTAACACAAATTTAGAAGATTTGTGAACAATATTTGAGAGAAATAAACCTTGGTGTACACAGAAAAAGTTTTAGATCTTTGAGTTCAGCTCATGACAAATGGGAGCAAAAACAAAAGTGGTGCGTTTATATTTTTGTGAGTGTACATTACAGATCTGATTTTACAAAGGCATAAAACATTCAGTAACAGGCAGAATATGTAAAATTGCACTTAATTTGTCTCAGACATTTTAGGTTATTCACATTTATTGTTAAAGGATAGTTGTTAACCCTTTCATGCATGAATTATGAGAACCTTAATCAACATTTATTTCCTGATTGTTTTTATTCCTCTTTAGGCATGAAAAAAAACAAAAAACAATGTGACTGAAAATTTTCTTATGAACTTATTTTTCACAGAGTTAAAAAAATGTCACCTCGACACCATGCGTTTAATTCTGGAAGCAAAGAAACACGGATTTACTGATGTATCATGTGAAAACTATGAAATAAAAACCTTTTTAATGCTGCTAATCTGCGGTTTTCTCACATTTGAACATACTCTAATACTAGTCATTACTCACTTCATGGAAATAATATGCAAAAAAAACTTTTTGTTAAAAAAACAAAACAAAAAACAGTTAATTGCAGTTTAGTAACAATAACAAGCAATTTAATTTTATTTATTTATTTATTTTTTAGTTTAGTTTATTTTGAATATGCAACAAGACAAAGTAATCTTACTTAGTCCTTAGGGAAAAAAAACAGGTAGTAAGAGGTCATGGAAGGAAAACAAAAAAAACAAAACTTATACATATACATGACTTCATTTGCACATTCTAAAGGAGTGGAGGAGCTGGTTTAGGATCATTTTGGTGTGCTGAATCCAAACATCACATTAACTTGCTCAATCAGGTCAACTTTCTGAACTATGCTACATATTGGCTTTTGAACATTTTTGCTTACATTTATGGGCATTTTCACATCATATGATACAAAATTTTTTCATATTTCTTGCAATAAACGAGTTCTGAAGATTTTACTTTTGCCAATTTATGATGAATGTTTTTTTTAATATTACAGGTGAATGAAATGGCTTCGACTAGAAGATCTTGCAAAAATAAGCCTGACGTATTCTGCTACATCTGCGCTGAATACACCATTGTACCTAACAGGAATCCTGTTAGAAAATGATTTTTTTTCTCTTAAAACCTATTTTGGGTGAGAACTATATAAAAAAATCAACTGATAAAGTCACAAAAATGTAATCAATTTTGTGAGAAGATCAAATTTTTCAAAATCAAATTAGCAAAAAAAAAACCTGAGCTGATTGAGAAAAACAGATGTTGTTTTCTAATCTGCCTAGGCGGAGGTCTGCACTGTCCAAGTGCTTTTCTAGTTTTTGTGTTATTCACATTGTTTTAAGGATAGTTGGTAGATGTAAACATTTCCATAATGTAATTTAACTTTTTCACTCTAAACATGGAGGAAAGTTGGAGTTGACATTATTTCTATATTATTATGTTTTATTGACTGGTCCGACTCACTTCAGATCAAATTTGGCCTGAATGTGGCCCCCTGAACAAAAATGAGTTTTACATCCCTGTAATAAATAATGACAACCCTACAGTTTTTTTTTTTTATTATTTGTTTTGGTGTAATAAAGTAAAATTACATGAAATGTTTACATTTACAAACTGTCTTTTCACAAAAAATGTGAATAAGCTAAATAGATTCACCTCGACAGCCACAGTCTGAGTCAGTTTGTCACATTAATATGTGTTTTTCTTCATGAAAATAAATTGCTAATGTCTGTCAAACACATTTTCAGGCGCCACAAATTAAACGTAGAGTAAACAGTCTGTTGGACTAAATATCAGATGTTTTTTTTTTTTTTAGATTTTGTACCTTTTATTGGAGACAGGAAAGATGACAACAAAGAAAAGCAGTAGTCTGGGTTGTGTTGATAGCACTAACCACTGCACCAACCAGATGTTAACAAATAACTGTGAACATGTGTAAATTATAGCCTAAAAAAATCTGCATTTTTCTTTGTTACCTCCGCCAAGGAGGTTACGTTTTTGCCAGGGTTTGTTTGTTTGTTTGTTTGTTTGTTTGTCTGTTTGTTTGTCTGTCCGTTAGTGTGCAACATAACTCAAAAAGTTATGGACAGATTTGGATGAAATTTTCAGGGTTTGTTGGAAATGGGATAAGGAAGAAATGATTAAATTTTAGTGGTGATCGGGGGTGGGGGGGCCCACGGGGGGGGCCACTGATCAGCCTTGGCGGAGGTCTGCGCTCTCCGAGTGCTTCTAGTTTCCTTTTGGTTCCACCTCAACAACCACAACTCTGACTGAATCAGACCAGTCTGAGTCACAGTTTGTCACAGTGATACATGTTTTTGTTCGTGAAAGTAAATGACTAACATGTGTCAAACACATTTTTTGAGATTTTATGCTTTTATTAGAGACAGAAAAGATGGGGAGAAAGAAAAGTAATGATTTGGTTTGATTGGGCAATAGCGTTAACGACTGCACCACCCTTATGTGAACAGTGTAGCCTAAAAATTCATCAAAAAAAAATGTTCAGCATCTTTGTTTCCTTTTGCCTCCACCTCAGCGACCACAGTCTGAATCACAGTTTGTCCCACTAATATGTATTTTTCTTGGTGAAAATAAATGACTAACGTGTGTCAAACACATTTTCAGGCGCCACAAAATTAAACGTAAACAGTCTGTTGGACTAAATATCAGATGTGTTTTTTTTACATTTTGTACCTTTTATTAAAGACAGGAAAGATGACAAAAAAAAGAAAAGCAATAGTCTAGGTTGTGTTGATAGCACTAACCACTGCACCAACCAGATGTTAACAGATGACTGTAGGTAATTTAAATGTGGTGAAAGTGTAGCTAAAAATTAAGCATCTTTCTTTGTTTCCTTTTGCTTCCACCTCAACGACCACATCTGACTGAATCAGACCAGTTTGAATCACAGTTTGTCAATCTGGTATGTATTTTTCATCATAAAAATAAATTACATCTGTATCTCTCAAACTAATTTTCAGGTGTTGCAAAATTAAGTGAAGAGTGAACTAAACATTGGACTAAACATAAGTTGTATTTTTAGAGACTTTGTACCTTCATTAGAGACAGGAAAGAACTGATTGATTGAAGTATTTATTTTGAACATGAATGTCAAACAGAAGAAGATAAACAAGACACTTAAACATAAGACATAATACATATTCGAAAAGGAGCGAGAAGAAGTACAACTCATAAACTCCACCCCTTCTCCTTATATAATTAATAACAATAATAACCTTCCTCGTCTAATCAGATCTATACACTATGCCATAATATGACTGATACTTACTAGTAAATAATTAGGTTTCTGGCTTTAAATTATTATGAACAAATATAATGTGATTTACATAAACACATAATACAATAACACATATATGTAAATACATATACATACACAGATCTATACACACATATACACACACACATACACACACTTACCACATACTTGTCCATCTTTAGAACACCCAGTGATCCCCAAGCCCCTCCCTCATCCCTGTACCTCTGAAAAATTGTGTCTTGTTCCTCCTTTTAAATTCTTTCATGCTTGGACATTGCTTTAACTCTATATTAAATTAGAATTAAATTAGAATAGTAATGATTTAAGTTGAGTGTTGATAGCACTAACCACTGCACCGCCCAATAACTGAACATGTGTCATTATAGCCTAAAAAAATCTGCATTTTTCTTTGTTTCCTTTTGGTTCTGTAATGCGGCTAGTACAAACACTGAATCCAAATGCAGTAACTCGGACACAAAAATAAGGTTCAATGGGTTTATTATTCACACACAGGTGAACAAATAATAATAATGACAGAATCTTGAGGATAAAGGTGGGAGATATCCTCCTCTGATTCGTCCTCCGGTTCGAGGGCGGCAGCCCGTCTCCCCGAGCGGCGTTTGGGGTATTTTCCCCGACTGGGGAAAAGCAAAGGGAGGTCAGGGACGGAAACAGGTCATGCACAGGCAGGCTATCACTCAGGCAACAGGACATAAGGGCTAGACAAATACTCATGTACCAGAAAGTCAGGGCGAGAAGATCGAAACCAGGAAATCCGATGAGGCAGACAAAAACCGACAGGGAGCAGGCAGTAGGCAAAAAACCGAGGAATCCAAAAAGGGTCACAACAGGCAGACAAAACGAACAAACGAGGTCAAGACGCTGGTAAGAACTACGAGAGTTACAAACTGGCGTCTGACTGAGGGAAGAGACAGGGTTTAAATACATAAAAGGGAGGGAAGACAACTAGACACAGGTGGAGCAAATCAGGGCGGAGACAGGTAATCAGGTAAGAGGTCAGGGAGACAGGGAACAGGAAGTAAAGACGACAGACAAGACACATGAGGGGAAACTTAACAAAATAAAACAGGAAACGACAAACAAAACATAAAAGACAGACGAGACCAGACTAACGTCTGGCTGCGGGTATGACAGGTTCCACCTCAACAACCACAACTCTGACTGAATCAGACCAGTCTGAGTCACAGTTTGTCACACTGATACATGTTTTCATCCGTGAAAGTAAATGACTAACATGTGTCAAACACATTTTTTGAGATTTTATGCTTTTATTAGAGACAGAAAAGATGGGGAGAAAGAAAAGTAACACTGGTCTACAATTTTTTAGAAATGATTTGCTTCAGACATTAAATGTGCTAAATGTTACGTATTTTAATAAGATTAATTGGAAAATAAATGACAAAAGTGCCGGTTTGCTGATGTTTTCAAGGTATATGATTAAGTGTTATTACACATATATATTGGTTTATGTACATTTATATAACAGTTTTATAAATCTTCCACTAAATAGAACCTGTAAAGTGAATGTATTCTAATGTGCAGACAGTGTTTTGAAGTAGATCTTGTAGCTCTGAGACAAATATTCCTTTTGAGTCAAACCCATTCTCTCCTTAATTCTTGAGTTTCACATTTTGACCCAAGGCTGTATCTTGGAAAGTTCAGCCAACCAGCATTTATGACTTGATTTTTCTTTATCAGTGACTCATGTGGTAAAATTTCATTACTTTTATTCTGGAAGCATTTTCCTTGTAGACCAGTGTAATGATTTGGTTTTAATGTGTGATAGCGTTAACCTCTGCACCACCCTTATGTGAACAGTGTAGCCTAAAAATTCATCAAAAAAAATGTTCAGCATCTTTGTTTCCTTTTGCTTCCACCTCAACGACCACAGTCTGAATCACAGTTTGTCCCACTAATATGTATTTTTCTTGGTAAAAATAAATGACTAATGTCTGTCAAACACATTTTCAGGCGCCACAAAATTAAACGTAGAGTAAACAGTCTGTTGGACTAAATATCAGATGTGGTTTTTTTTTTGATTTTGTACCTTTTATTAAAGACAGGAAAGATGACAAAAAAGAAAAGCAATAGTTTGGGTTGTGTTGATAGCACTAACCACTGCACCAACCAGATGTTAACAGATGACTGTAGGTAATTTAAATGTGGTGAAAGTGTAGCTAAAAATTCAGCATCTTTCTTTGTTTCCTTTTGCTTCCACCTCAACGACCACATCTGACTGAATCAGACCAGTTTGAATCACAGTTTGTCAAACTGATACATGTTTTTGTTCTTGAAAATAATGACTAACATGTGTCAACACATTTTTTGAGATTTTATGCTTTTATTAGAGACAGAAAAGATGGGAGAATGAAAAGTAATGATTTGGTTTGATTGTGTTATGTTATGTAACAGTGTAGACAAAAAATTCATCAAAAAAATATTCAGCATCTTTGTTTCCTTTTGCTTCCACCTCAGCGACCACAGTCTGAATCACAGTTTGCCCCATTAACCCTTTCATGCATAGGTCACTCCAGTGGACAGTTATTACCTCCGCCAAGGAGGTATGTTTTTGCCAGGGTTTGTTTGTTTGTTTGTCTGTCCGTTAGTGTGCAACATAACTCAAAAAGTTATGGACAGATTTGGATGAAATTTTCAGGGTTTGTTGGAAATGGGATAAGGAAGAAATGATTAACTTTTGGGGGTGATCCGGAAGAAATCCTGGATTCTGGATCACTTTGAAATTTTCATTAACATTGTGGTAAATGGGGGCAAAATTTTTGTTTCCCAATATCTCGCTTAATTATTGACCAAAACTCATCAAATTTAACTCAGGAATTGACAATGGGGTCCTCTATCACATTTCAAAGGCTGATCCGGATCTGATCCAGAAGGCGGATTTTATCTCAATTTATATAAAAAATGGGGGTGCCCTTACTTTTTGGCCTACTGTGCCTTTAATATTAAAGGTAGAAATTTCTGACAAGCGCCATCGTGTAGCTCAGTCAGTTCCGCATCGTGAGTATGCCACCGGATTTCATGTAGCTTTAATACTTAAGGAGCTAGATCCAGAAGAAAACCGCCATTACGAGAAATGTGATTTTCGTGAATAACTACTGAACTAATAAGGATATAATTATGAATCCAGTTGCTAATGGTATGTTTACATGGTCAAGGAATCTTAAAATATAGGTCAAATAAATATGGGACTAATATTTATGGTGGAAATCACAATATGGGGGAATTGTGCAAATCTCATGCAATTTGACTCAGGGATTTACAATGGGGTGTTCTATCAAATGGCAAAGACTGATCTGGATCTTTCAAAAAGTTATGGACAGATTTGGATGAAAATTTCAGGAAATATTGATACTGGCACAAGGAACAAATGATTAAATTTTGGTGGTGATCGGTGGGGGGGGGGGGGGCACTGATCTGCCTTGGCGGAGGTCTGCGCTCTCAGAGTGCTTTTCTAGTTTTACAGCTGTTCTCTTGTATATTCATGGGTTTTGTTGTTTTAGTTCCATATCAGCCAACACAGTGGACACTTACGCACCATCTCATACCCTGACATTCAGACCATTACTGTAACTTTGCTGTTCTTGATAAACCCGATCTGCAGTAACATGTTTCAGTGTGAATCAATTATTTGTTAGACAAGAAGGTTTTTTTTTTTTTTGCATATTCTCTCCATGAAGTGAGTCATTACTAGCATTAGAATATGTTAAAATGTGAGAGGACATCAGATTAGCAGCATTAAAAATGTTTTTATTTCATTGTTTTCATATCACTTTCTGATATTGGGTTTCAAACACGTTTCTTTTCTTCAAAAATTAAATGCATGAATATTTTTTGTAACTCCATAGAAAAAAAAACTTGATCAGATTGTTTCTTTTCGTGCCTAAGGAGGAATAAAAACACTGAAGAAAAAAATCTTGACTAAGGTTCTCACAATTCATGCATGAAAGGGTTCATTTGTATTTTCTTGGTGAAAATAAATGACTAACGTGTGTCAAACACATTTTCAGGCGCCGCAGAGCGAACAGCCCGTCGGACCGAACCGTTGGACGGCGTGCGTTGTGTTGCTGTATGTCACGAGTGCAGAGGCAGACGGTGTTGATTCAGTGTATGAGCCGAGGTGACGGGGGAGTGCAGGTGTGAGGACTGTTACCAGAGTTATAGATAGACATAACACAGAGCACAGATCACAATCTAATGAACACTGACAGCTTAGAGTAGCACATATCCAGGATGGAGCCCTGACTGTGCAAAACTCCCAGGATTTCATGTTTGTTTTTAATGATACAAACGCTCTCATATTTGATTTGACAGTCACATGCCCAATCACTTGCTGGGTTATTTCTTGCATTTCCCTGCAGAGTCTGTCACTCGTACATCTCTGCGGTCCGACCACCTACTGCAGTTCAGAAACCCTAAACCTGTTGGCGTCCATTCGATTACCGCCGTCCCGACACACCAGGTATGTTAATCAGCTGTTTGTTTACAATAACTCGATAAAACGCACAACAGCGACAATCATCCCCTCTTTCCAGGGAACCACATGATGCTTCCATTCATTAGATTCATCAGTGGTGAACAGAGGAGGCAAAAGTGTGAACAAACAAACAAACAAACAAACAAACGACCACAGTGGAAGAAGAACTGCTTTAGTGTCTTTACTGCAGAGAAAGTAGGAAAAAACAGGCTCTGGAATGTGTAAAAAGTGGGAGGTAATTCACGTATTAATATAACATATATATTTATTTATAACATCAGATGTGGGGGAGTGGAGTCACATGACCTAAATCTGGCTTGAACCCATAAAGACCCAGTGCCAGACTGAATACAAATGCTCCAAAAATCTATATTTAGTTTGGAGGGTTTTTTTCAAAAAGAACAGAGTGTATTAATAAACACATGTGTGCCAATATGATGGATGGATGAGTGGGAGGGAGGGTGGATGGATGGATAAGTGGGTAGGTGCGTGGATGGATGGATGGATGGATGGATGGATGGATGATAATGGGTGGGTGGATGGATGGATGGATGGATGATAATGGGTGGGTGGATGGATGGGTAAGTGGGTGGGTGGATGAATGGATGGATGGATGGATGATAATGGGTGGGTGGATGGGTGGGTGGATGGATGGATGGATGGATGGATGGATGATAATGGGTGGGTGGATAGATGGGTAAGTGGGTGGGTGGATGGATGGATGGATGGATGGATGGATGGATGGATGGATGATAATGGGTGGGTGGATGGGTGGGTGGATGGATGAATGGATGGATGGATGATGGATGGATGGATGGATGGATGGATGATAATGGGTGGGTGGATGGGTGGGTGGATGGATGGATGATAATGGGTGGGTGGATAGATGGGTAAGTGGGTGGGGGATGGATGGATGGATGATAATGGGTGGGTGGATGGGTGGATGGATGGATGGATGATAATGGGTGGGTGGATAGATGGGTAAGTGGGTGGGTGGATGGATGGATGGATGATAATGGGTGGGTGGATGGGTGGGTGGATGGATGGATGGATGATAATGGGTGGGTGGATGGGTGGGTGGATGGATGGATGATGGATGATAATGGGTGGGTGGATGCGTGGGTGGATGGATGGGTAAGTGGGTGGGTGGATGGATGGATGGATGGATGATAATGGGTGGGTGGATGGGTGGGTGGATGGATGGATGGATGGATGATAATGGGGTGGGTGGGTGGATGGATGGATGGATGGGTAAGTCGATGGATGGATGGATGGATGATGGATGGATATTAAAACTTAAGTTCGTCCTGACAAAAGGTGCCAAACAATTGACAAAAATGACATTATCTGACACATTTATGACAAAAACAACATAAACTTATCTATGCCTGTTATAATCATGGTCCTAATAGAATTCAACAGGTTCAGTTAAAGGGTTCATATTTGTCTAAACCCACTTTTCTTAGTCTGTGCTTCATTTCTTTGTGTATTTGGACACTAATAGTTCAGACAGTGTGAATTTGAACCCTCCAGCTGCTGCTAAACTGTCTTTAGATTCATTTGGACAAAAATCCAGTGGATTTCTACAACCTGTTTGAATTCCAACTTAATTTCTTACCTTTTCTAACTCATTCCATCTCCACATTTGCTCATATCAGGTCCAGACTTCAGACCAACATTTCTCCAGTTTTTCTCCATAATTGTTTGTCGTCATCAGCGGTTGTAGTCCAGACTGAAAATATGTCCAAACTTGGAGCCCATTACCTCAAATGTTCAGTTGTTGGTTGAATGGGACAGAGCAGCACAGCCAATCACCTGGAGGGGGCGGGGCTTGAAGTGTCTCATGTGCATTTAAAGGGCCAGCGCTCCAAACCACCTTTCTGGTTTCATTACTCAGAAATAGAGTTGCAGAACATGTTTTTCACAAAATATAGGGAAGAGGGTTATTAACTGTCACCATATGTTCACTGCTGTTTATGCATATATTTCTTTGAGTTATTTATTATTTATTCATTCATCAGCACAACTAAGTAACACATAGGTAAAAGATTATGTGTATTTGTATGCATGTATGTGTACTTGTATGTTGTGGGTATATGTATAAACGTATGCATGTGTATGTGGATGAATGAATGTGTGTGTGTGTGTGTGTGAATAGATATATAAATATAAAGGAGTAACGTAAAAGGAAGAGGGATATACACTATATTACCAAAAGTACTGTCTCCCCCATCCAAATAATCAGAATCAGGTGTTCCAGTCACTTCCATGTCCACAGGTGTATTAAATCCAGCCCTAGGCATGCAGACTGCTTTTACAAACATTTGTGACAGAATGGGTCGCTCTCAGGAGCTCAGTGAATTCCAGCGTGGAACTGTGATAGGATGCCACCTGTGCAACAAATCCAGTGGTGAAATTTCCTGGCTCCTAAATATTCCACAGTCAGCTGTCAGCTGGATTAGAAGAAAGTGGAAGTGTTTGGGAACGACAGCAACTCCACCACGCAGTGGTAGGCCACGGAAACTGACGGAGCGGGGTCAGCGGATGCTGAGGCACAGAGTGCGAAGAGGTGGACGACTTTCTGCAGAGTCAGTGGTACAGACCTCTGAACTTCATGTGTCCTTCAGATCAGCTCCAGAACAGTGCGCACAGAGCTTCATGAAATGGGTTTCCGTGGCCGAGCAGCTGCATCCAAGCCATACATCACCAAGTGCAATGCAAAGCGGTGGATGCAGTGGTGTAAAGCACGCCGCCACTGGACTGTAGAGCAGAGGAGGAGCCTTCTCTGGACTGACCAATGGCGCTTCTCCATCTGGCAATCTGATGGACGGGTCTGGGTTTGGCGGTCTCCAGGAGAACGGTACTTGTGGGACCGCATTGTGCCGAGTGTAAAGTTTGGTGGAGGGGGGATTATGGTGTGGGGTTGTTTTTCAGGAGCTGGGCTGGGCCCCTTAGTTCCAGTGAAAGGAACTGTGAATGCTTCAGCATACCAAGACATTCTGGACAATTCCATGCTCCCAACTTTGTGGGAACAGTTTGGAGCCGGCCCCTTCCTCTTCCAACATGACTGTGCACCAGTGCACAAAGCAAGGTCCATTTGGACATGGATGACAGAGTCTGGTGTGGATGAACTGGACTGGCCTGCACACAGTCCTGACCTCAACCCCATAGAACACCTTTGGATGAATTAGAGCGAAGACTGAGAGCCAGGCCTTCTGTCCAACATCAGTGTGGGACCTCACAAATGTGCTTCTGGAAGAATGGTCCAAAATTCCCATGAACACACTCCTAAACCTTGTGGACAGCTTTCCCAGAAGAGTTGAAGCTGTTATAGCTGCAAAGGGTGGAGCCACGTCAGACTGAACCCATGGACTAGGAATGGGATGGCACTTAAATTCATATGCGAGTCAAGGCAGGTGAGCAAATACTTCTGACAATATAGTGTATGTATTATTAATAATATTTTAGGGAGAGGGGGTGGGATTAAATAAGTTGCGCTTCTTCCCACCCCTTGGTAATAAAGGCAATAAAGTTAAAAAAAAAATAAAAATTAAATAATAGACCTCTTGGCAGGTACAGTTTCCTTTTCTGTTTGGGAACTTTCTTCTGGTATCGTCCAATAACTGCTACAGACGGTGATGACGTTGAGAATCTGTGTGTAATTTTGTGAAAGTGATGAACTGTTTCACAATATGTGTCTCAGTAATTGGGAAAAAAAAAAAAAGTGCTTATGTCGAACATTGTGCACCAGCTTGTGTTTTCACACCAGTGTTTAATGTTGGGGAGTGTTTGGACGGTTGGGAGTATAGAGTCTTTGTTTTGTACGCCATCTGTTATGGTCTATGTGTGGATGTTCTTTGTAGAAAAACACCAAAAAAAGTAGAAAAAACTGTAACTCCTGTGTCGGAGGGAAAGTTTCCTGTGGATGACTGGAACGCAGGGTTTGGGTTTTGTCTCCTGTGTTTGTTTGGTAAATAAGTCAGTTTGGTTTATGGTATTTTATAACACTTTAATATCTATAAGAAGGAAAAAAAAACACCAAAAACTTATTCTGATTGGAAAATAACACTACATTTTGTGCTTTGGTCCGATGCTAACAACCATAAACACACATGACGTGGACTTAGATACAGATCGAACATTTACTACGACTGTATTTTATTATTTTAATTTGTGGATCAGTCATTAAATACAGCACAAGACAGGAAAGGAGCTTTTACTGTTGTACTGTACAAGCCTTAACTATAGATATTACTGATCACTGATAGGAACACATGTATGGACTTTCATTTGGGTTCATGACCTTTAACCTTGAGTGATCTCAAAGGGTCAAACTCAAGGTCAACAATGTCTACAATTCAACAACCTTCTCCAAAACTGTTGGTCGAATTTATTCCAAATTATGTGTATCTTCCTTGGGTCAATGTTTACACAGTTAGTTCGGACTTTTGAGAATTTTTGTTTTGTTTTTTTTACATTTTTGACATTTGCCTTTATTTATAATGGGGGTCAAAGTCATAAAGACTCAAACATCCACCATCAACCAAAACCGTATCCTGATCTAAACTGTTTAATACCTACTGATCCATTAATTCTGTCAATACATGTCAATAATTGGTGTAAAATACAGTCCTTCATCTTTTCATGGTCATCAGATATGACCCATTTGGACGTTCAGAGGCTCCGTAGTTACCATGGAAACACCGTCATCTTCTACAACACTGATTCACCAGTAAAACCCATGGAGTTGGATCAATGACAGTGGATGGACTCACTTGTTTTTATTTGTGTTAATCAATAAAATAAACAAAACTGAATTAAAAACAACTAAACAAAAAATAATGTGGACAAAATAAGTAAAAAAAAATGTACTCAAATGAAGTAAAAAAGGATAAAATAGGCAACCAAATGAATAAAAACAGCCAAAGTAATGAATAAAATGAACAATAAATCCACAAAATAATAAGTAACATGAACAAAATAAGCCATAAACTGAAGTCAATTGCTGGAAAATTTAATACTTAAAAAAAAAATTAATAAAAATGAATAAAAACTTAAAACATTGATTCACCAGTTAAACCCATGGAGTTGATCAATGACAGTGGATGGACACACTTGTTTTTATTTGTGTTAATCAATAAAATGAACAAAAATGAATTAAAAACAACTAAACAATATAAAATGTGGACAAAATAAGTAAAAAACAAATGTACTCAAATGAAGTAAAAAAGGATAAAATAGGCAACCAAATGAATAAAAACAGCCAAAGTAATGAATAAAATGAACAAAAAAAGGAACAATAAATCAACAAAATAATAAGTAACATGAACAAAATAAGCCAGAAACTGAAGTAAATTGAAGGAAAATTTAATATTTAAAAAAAAATAATAATAAAAATGAATACAAACTTGACACATTGATTCACCAGTAAAACCCACTGGATCAATGACAGTGGATGGACACACTTTTAATTCTTTTCAGTCACTTTTCTTCAGTTTTCTCTGTTTTTAATATAATAACCCTCAACTTTAATCTGAGCTTAAATGAACATCTACATTAAATAAAAAAAAAACAATGATGAATTGCTTAAGAATGGTTAAATAGAAAGAAAAAAATAATTTAGGAAATGCGATAGAAGAGCCCTGGGTCTGTAAGGGTTAAATGTTATAATTATGACCAAATGAAGCGCAGTGTGTGTGATGTGTTTTGGTAAATTTATTGTATTTCATTACTTTTTCTGTGATCAGTGACCATTAATGGGTGCATATGGAATTGACTTCTTGCTTTTATTGTTTTTGTTTTTATTTCTTTTTCTTTTTTTACTTCAAAGTTTGAGACAAATAAAATGAATGAAATAAACCAAGGCTTCGAGGACCAAACAGTGTTTCATATGAATGACAGCAGCGTTTCCAGCTGAGGGTGTGTTTGCTGAACCTTCCAGTTCCTGTGACATGATCTGATAGTGGAAGTGGAGCATTCAGGGTTCTGGTGGTCCACACCGTCCCCTCACACCTCCAAGATTAACTGTCACGTCTTTATCTCCACCTCAGCTCACCAAAGTCGTTCACCTTCCATGGAAAAACAACGTCCTGGTTTTCTGCGTTTTTCCATCAAATCTGTTTAACCCATAAAGACCCTGTTAGTCATGTGACCGTTCCAGAACAGGCTTTTTTTTTTCTATATTCAACTTTCCTTAAGTGATTTATCACCATTTATTATAATTTTATCGTCTACATTTTGTGTTTTTTCTGTGAAAATCAGGTATTTTATTATATTTAATTTACTGATCATGTAGATGTTCAGATTAAATTTAAAGGTTTTTCAATCAGAAACAGAGAAAACTGAAGAAAAAGTGACTTTTTCAGTGAAGATATCATTAACTGAACATAAACCCAGTGTGTCCATCCACTGTCACTGATCCAACTCCATGGGTTTTACTGGTGAATGAGTGTTTCAAGTTTTTATTCTTTTTTTTTTTTTTTTTTTTTTTTTTATTACCTTCCATTTACTTCAGTTTGTGGCTTATTTTGTTCATGCTACTTATTATTTTGTTGATTTATTATTAACTTTAGTTCACTTTCTTCATTACTTTGGCTGTTTTTGTTCATTTTGTTGCTCGTTTAATTCTTTTTTTTTTTCTTGCTTTATTTTAGTAAATTCTTGCTTATTTTTTCCACATTATTTTTTATTTTGTGGGTTCTTTATTCATTTTGATCCTTTTATTATATATATATATAATATATATATATAATTCTATATTATATATATATATATATATATACATATATATATATATATATATATATATATATATATATATATATATATATATATATATATACATACAATACATATATATATATACATACACAACGTACATACATATATATATATATATATATATATATATATATATATATATATATATATATATATATATATATATATATATACATATATATATATATATATATATATATATATATATATATATATATATATATATATATATATACAGGGTGGGGAAGCAAAATTTACAATGAACATTTAGTTGTTTTTTCTCAGCAGGCACTACGTCAGTTGTTTTGAAAACCAAACATATATTGATGTCATAATCATACCTAACACTATTATCCATACCTTTTCACAAACTTTTGCCCATATGAGTAATCAGAAAAGCAAACGTCAAAGAGTGTGTGATTTGCTGAATGCACTCGTCACACCAAAGGAGATTTCAAAAATAGTTGGAGTGTCCTTAAAGACTGTTTATAATGGAAAGAAGAGAATGACTATGAGCAAAACTATTACCAGAAAGTCTGGAAGATACTATTAAAGAAGAATGGGAGAAGTTGTCACCCCCAATATTTGAGGAACACTTGCACAAGTTTCAGGAAGCGTGTGAAGGCAGTCATTGAGAAAGAAGGAGGACACAGAGAATAAAACATTTTCTATTATGTACATTTTCTTGTGGCAAATAAATTCTCATGACTTTCATAAACTAATTGGTCATACACTGTCTTTCAATCCCTGCCTCAAAATATTGTACATTTTGCTTCCCCACCCTGTATATATATATATATATATATATATATATATATATATATATATATATACATATATATATATAAACCTAGAGTGTCCATCCACTGTCATTGATCCAACTCCATGGGTTTTACTGGTGAATCAATGTTTTAGAAGATGACGGTGTTTCCATGGTAACTACAGAGCCTCTGAACGTCCAAATGGGTCATATCTGATGACCATGAAAAGATGAAGAACTGTATTTTACACCAATTATTTACATGTATTGATAGGATTAGTGGATCAACAGGTATTAAACAGTTTACATCAGTAGATGGTTTTGTTTTTTGAAGGTAAACAGACTAAATACAGGGTTCTGGAAGTTACGAAACTATGACTTCTCCTAATTTTTTAAGTATTGTGTTCATTTTCTCTTCACTTTAGAAAGATTTGTTCACTTTTATGCCATATTTCAAGGGTTTTTTGGTTAATATTTTCCTTATTTTTCAAGTATTTTGCTTATTTTTTTTCTCATTTTCTAACTATATGTACATTTTATCCTATGAATAACTGAGCATAAAACTGTATTTTACACCAATTATTTACATGGATTGATAGGATTAATGAATCAACAGGCATTAAACAGTTTACTTCAGTAGGTGGTTTTGGTCGTCTGGGTGTTTGGGGGTCTTTTTGAGTTAATATAAATATTGTATGGGATCAGTTTTCTAATCAGAGTTGACCTCAGTTCATCCATGTCTGTGTGTTTCTGCTGTTTTGCTTCATTTTAGTCTTTTTTATTCTCCTTTCCACATGCAGAAATCCAGTGGATCCTCCAGTAGAATAAACTGGACCAGAGCAGGCTGTGTTTGCAGAGCAGGTAACCATGGTGATTCATCTGTGAGGCATAAACCGCCCAAGGTTGAACCAGAAGTCACTAACAGAGTCTGACACAGTTTAAACAGATTTAAGACGAACACGAGTCCTGGAGAAAAGAGACGAGTGGAAAGAGGAGGAACGAGTGAACGAGGAAAAAAGGAAAAAATCAGACCAGTGTCCCTGTACGTCAGCGTCATGTTCGATCAATAATCAATAAGTTGAATGTGTGAGGTTGTCAGGTTCTGTTCTATGTTCCAGTCCTGTGGTCTGGATGCAGACCAATCGAACTATAGAAGTGGGCGGGACTTAAACTGGAGGAGAACTCAACTAATCCAATCAAAGTCCATATATGACTTCTATCAGTGATCAATAGGAACCAGAATGAGATCTGGAACTATGTCCATGATATAAACCATCAGAATATGGACCGTTAGAAGGAAAGAAACATTTAGAATACGAAAAATCATGACAACGAAGACGACAAAGACGATGATGATGAATAAGTCTGGTTTCAACCGACTCGATATGTAAAAGGTCATGAGATAACTTCTGTTACGATTTGGCACGATATAAAAAAATTTGATTGATTGATCGATTGAAGAAGACGAGAATGACGAAGACGAGAATGTCGAAGACAATGACGACAAAGACAATGACGACAAAGACGAAGACAACAACGATAAAGACAACAACAATGACGACAAGAACGATGAAGACGAGAACAACGAAGACAAATCCGATGAAAACGACGAAAACGACAAAGACAACGACAAAGACAATGATGATGAAGATGAGAACGATGAAGACAATGACAACGAAGACGACGACGAAGACAACAACAACGAGAACAACGAAGAATACTGACTTAATATGTAAAAGGTCATGAGATAACTTTTGTTATGATTTGGCGTGATATAAAAAAATTTGATTGATTGATCGATTGAAGAAGACAAGAACAACAAAGACGAGAATGTCAAGGACAATGACGACAAAGACAACTATGACGACAAAGACAACTATGACGACGAAGACAACTATGACGACGAAGACAACGACGATGACAACGACGACGAAGACAACAACGACGAAGACAACGACGACGAAGACAACGAAGACAACGACGACGAAGACAACGACGACAAAGACAAGAACGATGAAGACGGGAACAACGAAGACAAATCCGATGAAGACGACGAAAACGACGAAGACAACGATGACAAAGACAATGATGATGAAGATGAGAACGATGAAGAAGAGAACGACGGAGGCAATGACAACGAAGACGACGACGAAGACGAAGATGACGACGAAGACAACGAAGACGAGAACAACAAAGACAATGATGATGAATAAGTCTGGTTTCAACCGACTCAATATGTAAAAGGTCGTGAAATAACTTTTGTTGTGATTTGGTGCAATATAAATAAAATTTGATTGATTGATTGAAGAAGACGAGAACAACGAAGACAACGACGACAAAGACGAAGAAGACAACGATGATGAAGACGAGAATGACGAAGATGAGAATGACGAAGATGAGAATGACGAAGATGAGAATGACGAAGACAAATCCGATGAGGACGATGAAGACAAGAACAACGAAGACGTCAAAGACAATGACGATGAAGACGACGACAAAAACAACGCAAAGACAATGCTGACAACAACGATGATGAAGATGACAAAGACGAAGACGACACTGAAGACATCAACAATGATGACGAAGAAGGCAATGACGAAGACGACAACAATAACGACAAAGATGACAACCAAGAGGATGACGAAGAGGACAATGACAAAGACGACAACAACGATGACGATGATGACGCTGAAGACTCCTCCCCTCCAGTCCGTCCTGGTCTGTGTGTTCAGTTAAGCCCAGGTTGGTCTGGGTCAGATCAGTTGGAGAACCCTCATGCAGATCTGGTTTGGTCCTCTGGTGTGTGGGTTGGATGGATGCCCAGTCTGGTCCGCTCAGACTCAGACAGAAGCTCCGTCCTGTCAGAGAAACGTTCCCGTCATGGACCTCCACACACACTGGTACCAGGTTCTGTTCAGTCTGTGTTTATGAGGTCAGCGAAGCCCTGGACCTGCGTCTGTTTCAGCTCTTTTCTGAAACACTAGTGCTGAAGTCGTGCTTTCGGTGCCGCTGTGTCGTGCTGCGTTCCTCATGTCGGATCACTTGTACTTGGAGGATTTCCAAAGGTTGGACGGACATGAAAGTCCAGATGAGACAGTGGGTTGTTCTGCTTCACTGGTTCCTCACAGTAAAAGTCCACGTCCACTCAGTGACGCAGGAAAACTGTCAGCAGGTGGATTTGGAGAACAGTGGAACAGCAAATAAAAGCCATATTTGTACAGTTTCAACAAAGTCAACAGAACACAATAGAATAGAATAGAACACAATAGGATAGAATAGAAAAGAATAGAATAGAACAGATCAGAACACAGCAGAATAGAATAGAATAGAACACAATAGGATAGAACAGAATAGGATAGAACAGAATAGAATAGAATAGAACAGAACACAATAGGATAGAACACAATAGAATAGAATAGAATAGAATAGAATAGAATAGAATAGAATAGAATAGAATAGAACACAATAGTCTATTAGAAAAGAATAGAATAGAACACAATAGAACAGAACACAATAGAATAGAATAGAACAGAACACAATAGGATAGAACACAATAGAATAGAATAGAACACAATAGGATAGAACACAATAGAATAGAATAGAATAGAACACAATAGTCTATTAGAAAAGAATAGAATAGAACACAATATAATAGAACACAATATGATAGAATAGAATAGAATAGAATAGAATAGAACACAATAGAATAGAATAGAATAGAATAGAATAGAATAGAATAGAATAGAATAGAATAGAATAGAACAGAACACAGCAGAATAGAATAGAACACAATATGATAGAACACAACAGAATAGAATAGAACACAATAGAATAGACCACAATAGGATAGAACATAACAGAATAGAATAGAATAGAATAGAATAGAATAGAATAGAATAGAATAGAATAGAATAGAACACAACAGAATAGAATAGAACACAATAGGATAGAACATAAAATAGAATAGAATAGAATAGAATAGAATAGAATAGAATAGAATAGAATAGAATAGAATAGAATAGAATAGAATAGAACAGAATAGAACAGAATAGAGTACAACACAATAGGATAGACCACAATAGGATAGAATAGAATAGAACACAATAGTCTATTAGAAAAGAATAGAATAGAACACAATAGAACAGAACACAATAGGATAGAATAGAATAGAATAGAATAGAATAGAATAGAATAGAATAGAATAGAATAGAATAGAACAGAACACAATAGGATAGAACACAATAGAATAGAATAGAACACAATAGGATAGAACACAATAGAATATAATAGAATAGAATAGAATAGAACACAATAGTCTATTAGAAAAGAATAGAATAGAACACAATATAATAGAACACAATATGATAGAATAGAATAGAATAGAATAGAATAGAATAGAATAGAATAGAATAGAATAGAACACAATAGAATAGAATAGAATAGAATAGAACAGAACACAGCAGAATAGAATAGAACACAATATGATAGAACACAACAGAATAGAATAGAACACAATAGAATGGACTACAATAGGATAGAACATAACAGAATAGAATAGACCACAATCGGATAGAACATAACATAATTGAATAGAATAGAATAGAATAGAATAGAATAGAATAGAATAGAATAGAATAGAACACAACAGAATAGAATAGAACACAATAGGATAGAACATAAAATAGAATAGAATAGAATAGAACACAACAGAATAGAGTAGAACACAATAGGATAGACCACAATAGGATAGAACATAACATAACAGAATAGAATAGAATAGAATAGAGCACAACAGATCAGAACACAGCAGAATAGAATAGAATAGAACAGAACCAAACAGAATAGAATAGAACCGACAGTAAACAGTTGATCAGACAAAGGCCCGTGGACAGAAGCGTCCGTAAATGGATGAGATGAGAACGAGAAGGTGGAGAAAAAAAAGGGGGAGGGAAAACGAGGAGGTGAGAAATGGAGGATGGAGGAGGAGACGCCATATGGCATCGCTTCAGGAGAGCAGAGATGAGGTGATTGATGGTGAAGGAGGTGACTGAGCGAGGTGCCAGTCCAGTGGGTGACCATTAGAACAGCCTCGCACTCAGCAGCACACCAGCCACAGAAGAAGAACATGTGGACTAAAGTAATGGGACACAGCGAATCTAACAGGGGTCTGGGATACAAAACAATAACGACTAATGTCAGAATAGAGGTTTATATTATGGGATAGATATCATTGCATTGGTTAGTTTGGTTTAAATTGTTGGATTTTTTTTTTTTATCCATGACTATGATTTTAAATGTTCTTCCTCTAAATTTCTACAATATTTTTCCTGCTCTGACTGTAAATAATAACTTTCTACCACATCTAACCATCTACTTTCTTCACATCTCACTGAGGAAGAAAAATCTACCATTAAACTTTAAGGAAATATTGATGTTTTTACCTCAGATCCTCATGAACAGGACATCTGACAGCTGTAGACATGAAGTGTCCCAATATTTATGTCCATATAGTTTAGAAACATCAGTATTTTTATTGATTCGATCTTGTCTTTTTTATGCATTTTGTTGATTATTTTGTTCATTTGTGTTCATCTTTTTGATTGTTTTGTTCATTTTATTGATAATTTTGGTTATTTTTGGTTATTAGGAAGAAAAATCTAAAAAAGAAACAACAACATTATACTCTGAAAATATTTACATTTACAAACTAAAATACAAATAAATAAAAACTTGTCGGGTTCAAAATGTTCTGAATCTAAAAGAAGTGGGTGGTCCATCTGTGATGCCTTTGACCCCGCCCCCCTGTGTTTCTGTAAGGGTTGTGGTTTTATTTTGAAGTCTTTGCTGTTTCCTGTTTTATTCTGTAGCTGTCTGTGGTTTTATTTTGAAGTCTTCACTGTTTCCTGTTTCATTTTGTAGCTGTCTGTGGTTTTATTTTGAAGTCTTTGCTGTTTCCTGTTTTATTTTGTTGCCGTCTGTGGTTTTATTTTGAAGTCTTCACTGTTTCCTGTTTTATTTTGTAGCTGTGTGGTTTTATTTTGAAGTCTTCACTGTTTCCTGTTTTATTTTGTTGCCGTCTGTGGTTTTATTTTGAAGTCTTCACTTTTTCCTGTTTATTTTGTAGCTGTCTGTGGTTTATTTTGAAGCCTTCTGTGTTTCCTGGTTTATTTTGTAGCTGTCTGTGATTTTATTTTGAAGTCTTCTGTGTTTCCTGTTTTATTTTGTAGCTGTCTATGGTTTTATTTTGAAGTCTTCACTGTTTCCTGCTTTATTTTGTAGCTGTCTGTGGTTTTATTTTGGAGTCTTTGCTGTTTCCTGTTTTATTTTGCAGCTGTGTGTGGTTTTATTTTGAAGTCTTCTGTGTTTCCTGTTTTATTTTGTCGCTGTCTGTGGTTTTATTTTGAAGTCTTCTGTGTTTCCTGTTTTATTTTGTCGCTGTCTGTGGTTTTATTTTGAAGTCTTCTGTTTTTGCTGTTTTATTTTGTCGCTGTCTGTGGTTTTATTTTGAAGTCTTCTGTGTTTCCTGTTTTATTTTGTCGCTGTCTGTGGTTTTATTTTGAAGTCTTCTGTGTTTCCTGTTTTATTTTGTCGCTGTGTGGTTTTATTTTGAAGTCTTCTGTGTTTCCTGTTTTATTTTGTCGCTGTCTGTGGTTTTATTTTGAAGTCTTCTGTGTTTCCTGTTTTATTTTGTCGCTGTCTGTGGTTTTATTTTGAAGTCTTCTGTGTTTCCTGTTTTATTTTGTCGCTGTGTGGTTTTATTTTGAAGTCTTCTGTGTTTCCTGTTTTATTTTGTCGCTGTCTGTGGTTTTATTTTGAAGTCTTCTGTGTTTCCTGTTTATTTTGTCGCTGTGTGGTTTTATTTTGAAGTCTTCTGTGTTTCCTGTTTTATTTTGTCGCTGTCTGTGGTTTTATTTTGAAGTCTTCTGTGTTTCCTGTTTTATTTTGTCGCTGTGTGGTTTTATTTTGAAGTCTTCTGTGTTTCCTGTTTTATTTTGTCGCTGTGTGGTTTTATTTTGAAGTCTTCTGTGTTTCCTGTTTTATTTTGTCGCTGTGTGGTTTTATTTTGAAGTCTTCTGTGTTTCCTGTTTTATTTTGTCACTGTCTGTGGTTTTATTTTGAAGTCTTCTGTGTTTCCTGTTTTATTTTGTCGCTGTCTGTGGTTTTATTTTGAAGTCTTCTGTGTTTCCTGTTTTATTTTGTCGCTGTGTGGTTTTATTTTGAAGTCTTCTGTGTTTCCTGTTTTATTTTGTCGCTGTCTGTGGTTTTATTTTGAAGTCTTCTGTGTTTCCTGTTTTATTTTGTCGCTGTGTGGTTTTATTTTGAAGTCTTCTGTGTTTCCTGTTTTATTTTGTCGCTGTCTGTGGTTTTATTTTGGAGTCTTCTGTGTTTCCTGTTTTATTTTGTCGCTGTCTGTGGTTTTATTTTGAAGTCTTCTGTGTTTCCTGTTTTATTTTGTCGCTGTGTGGTTTTATTTTGAAGTCTTCTGTGTTTCCTGTTTTATTTTGTCGCTGTGTGGTTTTATTTTGAAGTCTTCTGTGTTTCCTGTTTTATTTTGTAGCTGTCTGTGCTTTTCCTTCCCCTGTGTCTCCGCCTCCTCCTGATTGGCTGCTGTCTTTCACCTGTGTCCTGTCACCCTCAGGTCTTCAGTGTGTCCTTGTGTTTCTTCTGTGAACTCCAACCCTGTTCTTCATCTGTGGGTTTTCTCTTGGTTGTTGGACCTGCTCCTTTTACCTGTTCTGGTTGGACGTATTTGGACGTGGTTTTTTGGGTTTTTTTTTTTTTGGTTTATAGACTTTGATTGTGGACTTGTTTGCTTCCAATCTGACCCAGAGAACGAGGTTCACCAGCACCACTGGACTTCCCAGAATCCCCAGCTTCTCCATCTGCCCCGCCCATTTCAGAGGTAAGACGGCTCTGCTGACACCTGTTGTTTTTTGTACAATATGTTTATTAACTTTATACGTTTTAACATTACACCATCACAGTAAGTTAGAATGTTACCCAAGAACAGTCGCAATAAAAATACTGTCAACAATAAAAATTATTAGGCCTGTAACGGTACACGAACTGAACCGTTTCAGTACACACCTGTTCGGTTCGGTACACAGCTGTACCAAAACAGCACAGTATGTTGAGAAAAAGAAAAAGGAATGAGAGACGTTGTTTGATGTGGAACTTTTAATCCGCCCAAGTTCCACACGGACATATTAAAGGACACACACACTGACCCAAAATACAAAATAGCAGCCGATATAAGGTTAAAAAAAAAAACCCAAAAAACAACAAATATATGATGTGAACCTGGAAGGAAGAGACTGCAGACCCTCCACCATCAGTCCAGTCCAGTTTGGATCAGTTCAGGTCCCAGTGAAAGACAACAACCAGGAAACAGACGTTAATAAGGCGGACGTTGTTTGGCCCCAAGGAACTACGGTAGTTCTAAAACACTGACACTAGCTCTGTCTGTCTGTCACACACACATGCTGTATAACAGGAATAGAACCCGAAGTTGGATGTTGAACGTATATGAAGTTTAACTTTTGTTTCACGCCAGCGTTAGTTACGTTAGTTATGGACCCCCACCCCCCCCCCCAACCCCCCGGCTCCGACAAAAAAAAAAAAATCCCCCTGACAAATCGCACCCTGCACACGTGCACGTACACACAGTGTCCTAAACAGTTTGTTCTCTGTCCTAAAATAATAATTTGGTTAATTTTTTGTTGTCAGTGTTTCTCTTCAGTTTCAACAGAATACCAGTTTGTCCTCTTGTTAATGTTGCACTTCATGTGGAATTTTTTTGTTGATATTTTTCTGCAGAACATGAACTGACAGAACTGTGATTAGATTTTTGTTGTTTGTTCAAAACTACCTGTCAGAGAAAAGTGCAATACTAATGTTTAAAATACATTTAGTAATATTAAGAATTCATTTTATTTTCTATTTGATTTATAGCAGCAGAATTATATTATTCCTGTTTTTCTATATTCTATTGTGTCCAAAAACTGGGGGAAAATTTTCCAAAAATTCATAAATGTATTAAAGATATTTTGAGGGGTTTTCTTTCTTCCCGTACCGAACCGAAAAAAACTGAACCGTGGCTTTGAAAACCGAAAATGTACCGAACCGAAAATTTTGTGTACCGTTACAGGCCTAAAAATTGTAGTTAAAGAAATAATAATTAAATTAATAATAATCATAAAAATAAAATAGATTGCATGTTTTCAGAGACTTAATGGAAAAAGACGTTGTTTTTGTTTCTGTTTGAGCATGACTTTAACCCATTTAACATCTGACCTAGAACCAAATATAATAAAGCAGATGAACCAGTGCTGGTGTTAATCAGTGACATTTTCCCAGGATGCAAAGTTTTTTTTGGATAAAAAAAATGTGGTTTATTTACATTACAAATATGGAATTTAAAGAGTTAAAAATATGGCAGTTATTGTTTACGGATAGGGATGCTCCGATACCGATACCAGTGTCGGCATCGGCTCCGAACGAAAACAAAGGGAGTTTTAGCTATAATTTTTATATGTTTTAATTTTTTTTTGTAAGCACGCAATACAGTTTCAGTTAGTTATGGTTTTTTTCTTTTACTTATAGTTTTTATTTATTTCAGTTAACGAAAATGTTTTTGCAATTCTAGCTTTCGTCATTTTGTTAGTTTTCGTTAACGATAACCTTGGTGTGCATGCAGGTTGTTTTATGCAGCAAACCTACAGTAGTAGGGCTCCGATACTCAGTGTGTGTACTCGTACTCGTACTCGTAAAAGTAATCTGATACAAATGCACTGATACCACTTACAGCCGTGTGACATTCCCAGTTCAGTGCAGCAGGTACGCAGCGGTGGAATAATGTGTGTGGAGTGTGAAGAGTGTGGAGATTTAACCAAATAAGCGACGGTGATAAAAGTAACGCTGACTGACAGTAACGTTACAGACACAGATACAGACGCAGCGTTCTGTCCGTCCTCTGCGTACATTCCATACGTTTTCCAGGTGCTGGCAGATGAGTACGCAGAATGAGAATACCAGCGGGAGTACGGAGCGGTGCGGACCGCCGCTAGCAGAAGTGAAAACCAAACTTATCTCTCATTTCTCATTTCTCTTCCTGCTGAAGCTAAACTGTTAAACCTTACCAGAGAAAACGCTGCAACATTAGTATCACAATAGTGTTACCTCTGTTGTCTACATGTTTATTATTACTGACTTTCTTCTTCTTCTTCTCAGTAAACTTTCGTCTTCTTCGTGGTATTTGTCCAGTATAGTTAGTTAAGAGCGGCGCCCCCTGGTGGATTCATTGACAAACGCTCATTCCAACACATTAAATGTCAGTAGCAGCACTTTGTTCCAGTCAGACTAATGACAATGACAATAAAGCACATTTACAAAAGGAACTAACAACTGGAATGGGATTATTAAGTACTTGTATCGGTACTCGGTATCAGCAAGTACTCAAATGTAAGTACTCGTACTCGGTCTGGAAAAAAGTGGTATCGGTGCATCCCTGTTTATGGATAAAGTTGATGAAATGCTAAGCCCCACAGACGGAGGACATTTTTAAAAAAGCCTAATTCATTCTTTCTTTCTTTCTTTCTTTCTTTCTTTCTTTCTTTCTTTCTTTCTTTCTTTCATCCATCCATACTCTTCCATACTTGCGTAGGAACCCTGATCAACTAAACAGGTCTTCTGACATTAAAGTGAAAAGGTTGAAATCCAGTCAAATTTGAACATTTGTGAACTTTTCCTGATGCTTTCGGGCTTTACTCCATCCCAAAAATGAGCAGAAGACCACAGCGCACGATGCACTGAGTGACGGCGTCCTGCGGTCTGAGCCACCGAGATCAGCTTTAGACAGCGAGCGTTGTGAATTATTGAAACCCATTGTGTGTGTGTGTGTGTGTGTGTGTGTGTATCCAGTTGGTATTTTGAAATTTTCCTCCCATAACTGCTGATCCATGAATAGCCCAGCTCGCTGCTTCACCACATGTCCTGTCATTGAGTGCCTAATTGGTAAAAAAAAAAAAAATAAAACAACATGCACACTGTTTCTGTACACACAGAGATGAATAAGTATGCCTGTGCAAATGCGCACACACATTGTAAATACAGTTTTTGTTGCAACACACACACACACAGCAACAAATAAACTTGCATGCACACACAGTCCTGCAAAACGAGAAGAAAACACAATTAGAGGAGAAAAATGTCAGGTCTACCTCACAGTATGCAGACTACTCAAGTGCCCCCCCCTCCATCCTCCATCTTCTACCCCCCCCCCCCCCCGGTACTGTGCTGGGAATGGGAATTAACGGGCCCGTTAAATAAGGAATACGCTCCTGGGAGAGTTGCCCTCCGGTCACCACACTTCCAAACGCCGAAGCTTTTAATCTGAAATATTTCTTGACACATTATGGAAAACTGCGCTTACGCCGTTAAAAGTGAAATATACGGCGTGACTGTTCTATTTGAAGTCGAAGCCTTTTAGCTCTTTTATACTGAAGGGAAGCAGCGACAGATGAATTATGGTCCTGGGTGTTTTTTCTTTTTTCTTTCTTTCTTTTTTTTTTTTTTATAGTTGCATCTTGATTTGTTATTTCTGAAATAGCCGTGTTTTATCTCTTCCAATTAGTGTGATAAATTGAAGGAGTGGGGGGGGGGGGTGAGAGAGAGAGAGAAAATGTACGTTCACAAATGTAGCAGCAAAAATGATTATTTATGCTCCTGTTTTCCTGTTGGAGACGTTTTGTAATCCATCTTATTTGTTAGTTGGTTGTAATACACAGTTAAATCCTGTTTTATTTTTATTAGACTGATTAAGATAATGAGACTCACCTGATGATACTACACACACAGCACCGACCCCTCCTCCGAACGGCGAGGAGGGGAAAAAAAAAAAAAAGGAAGTCATTGTGTCTCAACAGCGCCCATTTTACGCTGAGCTAGTTCCTCTCTTCCTCCTTCTCTGTGACTGACTATCATAGCCAATTTTACAGTAAATTACTCCCTAAACAAGCTCGATAGAGACAAGCCCAGCAGTCTGGCACCCGGCGCTCGCGTGTAAACATGATTATATCGAGGAAGTGGCTTCACATTTTCCAGCACACAGTGACAGCCAATTAGGGCCTGCGTTAGCGCGGCTAATTCTTCAAAATGCGGGACGGCGAAGGGAGCGACGGCGTGGAGGGACGGAGGGGAGGGCAAGAGGAGGAAGAAGAAGAAGAAGAGGGGATTGATGGGGAAAAGAGAGGAGCAATTAAAAGGGAAAACAGGCGAGGCGCCACAGATTGGGTTGTAATTACTGTGTGTGAGACACCATATTAGCGGTGTTTGTTTTGACTCCGACGCTAACAGCTGAGAGGGTTATTTGCGACTGGGTGCATGTGTGTGTTTGTAAGTAGAAAGGCTGTGAGATTCAATTACACCTGCCATTAGAATCTAACGCCTCTATCCACCAAGACGGAGAAGATACTGGAAGTGTTTCTGTTTTTTTTTCCTGCTTCGTTTGTGACACCACTCTGTCACTGTTGCACAAAGTTTCTTTTGAGCGTATCCGCCAAGAACAATTACAGCGTCCCGTACATGTGACGGGTTTGAGTCAGAAATCCGCCGATAATTGCTCCCAGGTAGGAGCCGCCTCGCCAACCGGGAGGCCACCAGGACACGAGGATAATAATTGGAGGAGCTCAATTAGTTTGTCCTTTTCCCTTCTCGTTTCCCTTCGTCTCCATAAACAAAAAGCGCATTACGCATCGATCCCCGGGAGTTGCCAGGGTAACAAAGCGGCGGAGGGTCTTTAATGAACTGTCGTCCGCCGCCGGCTGGAAAACGCCAGCCTTCTAATTCTGATAATTAAATTGGTCACAATCAGATTGAAGGGAGAGTCTTTCCACAGTCAGTGCGTTCAGACACTTCCTGTTGAGCTGTGGACTGAAGGTGGAGCCCAGAGGGGGGGTGAGGGGATGGGGCTGGGGGGGGTTACCAGGGATTCCCCACTCCCTGATGTCTCTTTTACTCAGACCCTCCAGGCAGTTTGACCCCTCAGTAAACAGGGAGGACTTTATTACTGCACATGGGTGGAGTTGAAGTACTCATGCATAGTGTTGGGAGGAACATGTGTAGGGATGGGAATCGTTAAGAATTTAATGATTCCGATTCCATTATCGATTTTGCTTATCGATCCAATTCCTTATCGATTGTCATTGGGTGAGGGAATAAAAGAGTACAAACGGGTGTGTTTGCATGAACTGTCTTTATATTTCCATCTGCACAGAAAATAGAACATATACAGTATGGACAAAGAATAAGAACAGATGATGCCGGGCCCTGTCCGGGGGGGGGGGGGGGGGGGGGTACAGTGAAAGTAGAACTAAAGATGCTTTACTAATTCCTCTATTGCCACATTTCTACTTCGTGGAACCAGTTTGACTCGGCTTGTCTCCTGTTGTTGTGCTCCTCATTTCCTTTCCCTTCTTACCTTCGGAAACTTGTTTTTGTGGAGTTACGACGTTTGTTGCCCACACCAGAACCGGCCCGGCGTTCACTCTGCCGCTACATTCAAAAGCGTCGCTAAGTAGAGAATCAAATACGTGACATTCCAGTAAATGATTCACATGCTGTGGACAAATGTTTGAGGATACTGGAGGGATTCCACCTTTAGAAGACATGGAAGCTTTGACAGTGTTCCAGTGGACCTGCTGTCGTCTGTTTCTGCCTCAACACCATGTTGGCTACGTTCTGACCAAAACAATGCAGCGTACGTGTGACGTCATCGCGCATGCACAACGAAGGCGGAATCGATAAGCAGAATCGTTAAGCAGGCAGGCAAACGATTCCAAGGAATCGAGTTACTGGGAACCGGTTCTCAAAAAAGAACCAGTTCTCGATTCCCATCCCTAAACATGTTACAAAAGTAATGCATTACACTAACAGATTACATTTTGCTGTAACACAGTAGTGTAAGGCAGAGGTTCTCAACCAAAGGGGCGCAAGCACATGGTGGTGGTGGTGGTGGTGGGTGGGGGGGGGTCACGAGTGACATCGACATGTGGGTGCATTAGTGACTACTGTTGTACATCACAACAGTATAAATCACTTGTCACATACTCTCCTGGGTATCTGCTGGGGGGTGGGGTGGGGGGGTGGGGGTGTATATCATCAGGAACATCTTACCCCCTCCATTACAAATTTGTTTTTCGGGGGGGCAGCAGGTAATCAATGATAAAGTGAGGGGAGCTCAGTTTCACCTTCTCACAGCTTTATCTACAGAGCCTTATAACCCACCACCTCCTGCACATACAGGTCTGTCACGTTTCTTTTAGAATTACAACCCCCCCACCCCCAGACATTTTTTCGGGCATAGGGGTGGCACCAGTAGGTTCCTGATGCCGCTAGTGGGGTACGGTTCAAAAAAGGTTGAGAAACCCTGGTGTGATGCATTGTTAATCAATTTTCAGTCAGATTTTACTCTGCATATGCCATGAAATAAATAAATAAATAAACAGGGTCCAATTTGTCAAAAAAACAGAGGGGGGAAAAGTTTTTTGTTGTTGTTTATTTGCTGGGGGGGGCAGCAGCAGTTATATACATGGGGGTCCGGTTCATAACTTACAGAACTAATGCTGGTGTGAAACTTCACATACTTTCAACGTCCAACTCTCTGGTTCTATTCATCTATTAAACAGCAGATCTTACATAAAATTTTCACTCCTTCTAACCTGTATCCACTGGACACACTAATGCTGGGCCCCATGAATTTGTCACATCCCCCCCTCCCCCTTATGGCGCCCTGTTGAGCCGCATTATGTAATAAATTCCCATTATGTCATAAAAGTTCAAAATGTAATAAGAATGTCACGTCATCTTGTAATAAAGCCGCATTATGTAATAAACTTACGCATTTCGTAATAAACTACCTCAATGCATTATGTAGTCAATTTTTTCGCATTATGTAGTAAGTTATTACAGCTTGAGAAATTTATTACAAAATGCACTTGACACATTTTTATAAAAAAAAAATGTAATAACATGGTTCATTATGTAATAACAATCCAAATTAATATAATTTCAGAGCAATTTAGAAGAAATTAGTCACAGGAGCTACAGGTAATGGAATCAGAACTTTAACCACACAGTTTAAAGATTAATTCAGCACATGACTTTTACCTGGAAATAAAAATGTGTCAAGTGCATTTTGTAATAAATTTCTCAAATTGTAATAACTTACTACATAATGCGAAAAAATTGACTACATAATGCACTGAGGTAGTTTATTACAAAATGCGTCAGTTTATGACATAATGCAGCTTTATTACAAGATGACGTGACATTCTTATTATTACGTTTTGAACTTTTATTGCATAATGGGAATTTATTACATAATGCGGCTCAACATGCCCCAGTGCATGGGGACGTTCGCGAATTCTGAAACTGCCGACAGTTGGGTTCAGGTGAACATTAGTGTCAGTGATGTAGGAGGAAGAAAACTGACACAACCTGATGGTGTTTACATTGGTTGGTTGACCCCAACGAAGATGAAATTATTGAGCAGAAATAGGGATGGAAAAACCAGACGGGTGGGTTGATCCCCCTCACCCCCCCCAACAAATCGCACCCTGTACATATATATATATATATATATATATATATATATTCACTTGTGGGCAAGGAGCCAAATATGGTAACTTGATTGACCTTGATTTTCTACATGACGATATAATTTTTTGAAATTTTTCACTGAAGTACAGTCTTGTTTGGTCCTGCAATAACACACTAAGGTTAAAATTTTGGATTTCAGAGTATTTCTATGAGTGTCATATAAAGGGATAATAGGATTTTAACACCTTTTGATTGTTAATATCTTCAGTGTAATTTTTGCATTTCAGAAATTCATCCCACGGGCCGGATCAGACCTTCTGGTGGGCCGGTTTTGGCCCACAGACCATATGTTTGACACCCCTAATATGATGATAATTATGTTAATTTGCACTAAAATCAAAAAGTAAAGCCTACCTTGGAAGTGTGATATTTGTGTTAAAATGTAGGAGGTAAAAGTCAGAGTTGAATTCCTGTGGCACACAGGACTGACGAGCACAAACCTAAATCTATAAGTCATCCTCCAAAAGTTGAAGGCTCCAGTCGACATTATTAAAACGGTAAAGCTACATGTCGGTTCCCTCCCTCTCCTCGGCGTCGTCCTCGTTCCCACTGCAGCTGTTTTTAATCTTGTCAGTCCATGCTGCACTACGCTTATGTGTGTAATTCTCATAATTCCCATGTTAAATGGAACATAATCACACTAGCACTGAAAGGCAATTCAGTTCGACCTCAGAAAATAACAGGAAAGGGAGAAAAAAAAAACTGACCCTGCGCAGGTTATTGCTTTCTGTTGAGCGTGCGTCAACAACTCTTGAATTTAATGCATTCCCGTAGCGTTGAGCGTCTCAGCGACCCTCGGGGGAAATAACAGCGTGGAGCCATTAGGGGATTATGGACGAGTAAAGACAGAAAAGACATGAGACACATGCACTGTAGGTCTGGATGAGGGATGGGCGGAGCATGAGGACGCCGAGGCCTGGCTGACGGACCAGCGGAGTCCGAAATGACAGGACTGACGGACACGTCAGTACAATCATGTGAATGAACGAACGAAGCAACTAAAACAGAAACCGAAATTTATCCTATTATTATAATACAAAAGAAATATTTAACCCTTTAAATCCATTTGGATCATATTTGCTACACCAGGTTGTGAGACCTTTATCTTGTCAAAAAGATCAATACTTTCCTTAAAAACCTGTTGTATGTGATCGGATATGTGTTTTCTGCCCCCTGGTGGCTTTTTTTTTTTTTTTTTTGCCCTTGCCAATATGGCCGCTAATGTTAAATAATCCAACACACATTTTGTAGGAGTGTCTTTGGTCATTTTTAAAAAGTTACGTTAAGAAGAATGTTTATGTTGTTGTTTGGTTGAAAATGGAAAAAAAATATTGAAATTATGGTGCTATTCAAGGGAAATAAATAGGTTGTAAGAAGTTTTATGTACAAAAAATAAATTAAAAACTGCCTGAAATGTTCTATATTTTCAAAATGTTTCTGGCAAAATTTACTTTTGCATCTAAAGTTAATGTTGTTGTGAGCAAAATGTCCAATGTATTGAATGTGATACAAAAAATATATCAAACAAAAATGATGACAAAATTTTTCTTTGGATTACGTTAAAATGGTAAATAAACATTTCAATTCCAAAAAATTATAATAAAAATACATTTTATTTTATTGGTGCCTTTCTTGGTACTCAAAGACATCATACAGTAAACAAGTAGAGCATAAAACAAGTAATAAAATATAGAGTAAAAAGTAAAAGTAAGTAGTTTTTGTTTTATTACCCCAGTCTTCCATATTTGGGTCAAAATGACCTGCATTTATTTTCAGTAGAATTATATTTGAACCTTTGATTCATTTACAGCAAAACCAAAGGACTCACTCATTAAATGGATGATAACATTGTTCTTTTGTTGTTATATAATATATATATCCTTCCTTCAAATGGTTCATGACCTTGTTCTTACCTATTGAGTCGGCTGTTGAATCTAAACCAGTAGATTTTATCTTATTCAGCTCACTACGTTGCAAAAATCTAAATCTGACCAAGTGTATTTTTCTCATTTCTAGTCCAAATATCTCATCACACTTAAAATCAGACACAATCGCCTAAAGAGGAACTTTTCAGTGAGATATAAAAACTGATTTATAGACAATAGATCTGGAAAATCTGATTTCAACAAATCTTACCAAGATAATTTTCACTTGTTCCATTGACAGATTTTTTTTTTTTTTGCTTGAATTAAGCAAAAAATAATAAATCTTGAATTAAGCAAAAATAAGTTATTCTTTAGGTGATTCTGTCTTATTTTAAGTGTGATGAGATATTTGGACTAGAAATGAGAAAAAATACACCTGGTAAGATTTAGATTTTTTCCAGTGTAGTGGTTTGAATAAGATATCATCACATTCACAATCACCAAAAGAGTAACTTTTTTTTTTTTTTTTTTTTTGCTTAATTCAAGCAAAAAAAAAAAAAAAATCTGTTAATGGAACAAGTGAAAATTATCTTGTTCAGATTTCTTGAAATCAGATTTTCCAGATCTATTGTCTAAAAATCAGTTCTTATACCTCACTGAAAAGTTCCTCTTTAGGTGATTCTGTCTGATTTTAAGTGGGATGAGATATTTGGACTAGAAATGAGAAAAAAATACAGTTGGTCAGATTTAGATTTTTTGCAGTGTACAGATGTGTTTTGCTTGTTGTTCTTTAACCATCCAATCAAATGACATTAAAATACCCACATTGTTATTATTCACCTAGTAGATCGACCCTGAGTGGCCGACATGAAATCTGATTGGTTAAAACAACAGGTTCATTCCATTTATTTTTGCTCCAGAAACTAAACTGTTGATTCTGACCCTCGAGGCAGATTTATTTTACCCGGCAACACATGATGGTGAAATCTGATTGGACGCTCTAACATACACATATACAACTGCAAGCAGTGATGAAGAGAAAAGATACCAAATAAAGGCAATAGACTATTGGGAATAATGTCACATATATTCATGGACAAATATAATAATGTATTTCAGTGATTCAGATTTTTTTAGACCAGAACAGAAGGACTTAACTGGACCTGATGGACCGACACTGAAGGACTGACACGAGACCTGAAGTGTGTTGTTACAGTTTCCATGTCAACACATCACATCATAATTTTGTTACTGTATCACAGAAACGGTGCTTAATTAATTTAACGGGACACGTCATATATTTGTCTCAGTAGACCTGTCTTTAGTCGAACTGTGCTTCTGATAAAATCCACCTACTGTGTCTGCGATCAGGATAAAATAAAGAGAGCATCTGAGGAATTTGGCCTCTTTTTCTGGCATTTTTATTGGCCAGTGCTCAGTGGGCATTGGTGCAGTTAATTGTGGTCTCCAGGGCGAAGCTTGTTACCGAACATGTAAAGTCACACACAAACAGACTCACAAATCGCACGCAAACCATTTGAGTAAATCAGGAGATTAGGCTTTTACTGTCGAATACATGTGGAGTTTTATCACGTGTGCAACTCAAATCAATATGGCACAACAGGGTCGGTTAGTTAATGATAAATGGAACAAAAAATACAACTACCAGAACAGAACTTGTTAAATAACTTGAAAAAACATTCGACCAGAATGACATATGATCTAAACACATGAATTTAACACATGATAAACAAACTGTACGGTCATGGCTCAGGTGGTAGAGCGGGTCGTCCGATAACCGAAGGGTTGGCGGTTCGAATCCCACTCTGTCCATGTGCTGTTGTGTCCTTGGGCAAGACACTTCACCGTCTTTGCCTCCAGTGCCACTCACACTGGTGTATGAATGCGTATGAATGTTTGGTGGTGGGAGGGGCCGTAGGCGCGAATTGTCAGTCTGTCCCAGGGCAGCTGTGGATACAGGTGTAGTTTACCACCACCAGAGGGAGGATGTGAGAGCGAATGAAGAATGGATCAAAATGTAAAGCACTTTGGGCGTCTAGAAAAGCACTATATAAAATCCAATCCATTATTATTATTATTATTATTATTATTATTATTACTTTTCACATTTGTTGTGTCATTAACCCTAAGATGTATAAGTGGGTCAAAATGACCCGGTAAAAACCACTGTAAAAAAAATGGTAAAAAACGGCAATATTCTGGCAGCAGGGGTGCCAAAAAAATACTGTTAAATAACGAAAAATAACCATCTCGTAAAAATACGGTAATTTTCCATAATTAAAATACAGTTTTTTTCCCTAACTTGACATGAGATTTTACTTTTTTTTTTTTTAACTTTTTAATGTTTAATAAAGAATATTTACATGTTTTAAAACAAATTGCCTATATACACAGGGTGGGGAAGCAAAATTTACAATGAACATTTAGTTGTTTTTTCTCAGCAGGCACTACGTCAATTGTTTTGAAACCAAACATATACTGATGTCATAATCATACCTAACACTATTATCCATACCTTTTCACAAACTTTTGCCCATATGAGTAATCAGGAAAGCAAACGTCAAAGAGTGTGTGATTTGCTGAATGCACTCGTCACACCAAAGGAGATTTCAAAAATAGTTGGAGTGTCCATAAAGACTGTTTATAATGGAAAGAAGAGAATGACTATGAGCAAAACTATTACCAGAAAGTCTGGAAGATACTATTAAAGAAGAATGGGAGAAGTTGTCACCCCAATATTTGAGGTGCAAGGTACTTGCGCAAGTTTCAGGAAGCGTGTGAAGGCAGTTATTGAGAAAGAAGGAGGACACATAGAATAAAAACATTTTCTATTATGGACATTTTCTTGTGGCAAATAAATTCTCATGACTTTCAATAAACTAATTGGTCATACACTGTCTTTCAATCCCTGCCTCAAAATATTGTACATTTTGCTTCCCCACCCTGTATATTATACAGGCTAAATTAATGTTTATTTGCAGCATAGTATAGCAAACTATGACATGATCAAAACAAATTAACTTTAAGAAAAAAATGTCTCAGTTTTGAATGTCTGGGGTCGTCAGAAATGTGTGATGTTAAACTGGGGTCAGGAGTAAACAAAGGTTGAAAAACACTGGTCTAGGCCTTTGTAAACACTCGTGTATGAATGGTGTTATACAAACACATTTGCCTTTCCTAATACACACATATATCTGTCATATACACACATATATTTAGACAGCTTCCTCAGCCCATATTGAATGCTTTCCCTAAGTTAAGATAGCGCTGCAGTGTGAGTCCACGCTCGTCTGTATCTGTCTTTATTATCAACGTGTTCATGTGTCAGTTTCTAACCCGCTGCGTCTCTCCTTATGTACGAGTCTGCACCCACATTTGTTTCCGATGCTAAAGCGCTTTTATAATTGGCGGCGATGAGCGACACTTAGCGTCTCCTAAATATTTACTCGCGCGTACGTACAGGCGCGCCGTTCCAATAAGACATTAGAATATTAGGTTTTACGGCCCCCGTCGTTTGTCACGGGGCTCTTTAGGGGCCGTAAAACTGTCGGAGCGGGGGGATTTGTCACCGCCACCAAAGCCCTGCTTCTTCTATTAGTCATAAAATATATAGAGAGGCAAATGCAGCCTGTGATGAAGACGCACACACACATAAAAGGCAGGATAAGTTAGTGGCTGACGCTGAGTTTGAGGTTGTGCGATTTTTTTTTTTTTTTTTTTGAAAGGAGACGGATGAGGTTTGGAGCGAACTGTACGTCCTCAGCTCTGTTTCAAGTCTTCCTCCGTGGATGCATGTCTGCGTACACGGCCTTTGTTCGCGAGCTGTAATTTCCCTTTTTCAATATCCTGTTCTATTTCATTCTGTTCAATTGTATTCCCTTCAACTCCCACACACACACACACACACATACACACACACACACACACACACACACACACATACACACACACAGATAGACAGTGTTTCTATGAAGAGAGATGATGCCATTCAAGACGATGACAACTCCTATCTGACATTTACTAACCTTTTGAGCAGAGAGATGAGGATGGAAGAGGGAAGAGAAAGGAGGAGAGGGGATGGACAGATGGGGGGGTGGAGGGGGGTATGCATGACATTCCTGAGTGTTTTTTTTTTTCTTTTTTTTTCATCCTTTCTCCATCATATTGTCCTCTGTTCTCCACATGAAGCTTTGTTGTCGTCTGCATCTTTTTCAGACTCTGATTCTGTTCCATTCACAAAGCCTCGTTTTCATTTATTTTCCTGTTTTTTTTTTTTTTTTTCTTGTTTTTTTTTTTGCAGATGAGGCATTCTACGTGTCTGTGTGGGGGGGAAAGTTTTTGCATGCAGTTCTGGCACATTGTATTAAAAATCACTCTTAAGTCATTGAAAAGATAACATCCCATAATAACTTTCTACCTTCATCAGCCTCAGAAGAAATATTGACGTTTCAACATCAAACTCCAGCTGAGTCCAGTGCAGAAAACTGCTTTTACGCTTTTATTTGTCACTTTCTTTGTCAGTAGAAGTTGTTTCTTTCCAGTTCTCATCCTTAACTCAGACTTGGTGAAACCATCGGACACAGTCAGACTCACTACTCCCTCTAGTGGCTGCAGACATTCACAGTGACATGTTTCTATTGAACTTTTTTCTTTTTTTTTTCATCCTTTCTCCATCATATTGTCCTCTGTTCTCCACATGAACCATTGTCGTCGTTCTGCATCTTTTTCAGACTCATTCAGAACTGATTCTGTTAAATTCACAAAGCCACGTTTTCAGTTATTTTCCCTTTTATTTCTTTTTTTTTGTGCAGATGAGGCGTTCTACCTCTGTGTCAAAAGTTTTTGCATGCAATTGTGACACATTGTATTAAAAATCACTCTTAAGTCATTGAAAAGATAATAACATCCCATAATAACTTTATACCCTCATAACCCTTAGAAGAAATACTGACGTTTCAGCATCAAACTCAGTGCAGAAAACTGCTTTTATGCTTTTATTTGTCACTTTCTTTGTCGGTAGAGGTTGTTTCTTTCCAGTTCTCATCCTTAACTCAGACTTGGTGAAACCATCGGACACAGTCAGACTCACTACTCCCTCTAGTGGCCACAAACATTCACAGTGACATGTTTCTATTGAACTTTTTTCATCCTTTCACCATCGTATTGTCCTCTGTTCTCCACATGAACCTTTGTCGTCGTTCTGCATCTTTTTCAGACTCATTCAGAACTGATTCTGTTACATTCACAGCCTCGTTTTCAGTTATTTTCCCTTTTTTGAAGCAGATGAAAATATTAACATTAAAATCAACATTAAGTGACATATGTAGTATTTCTACTTTGAAACATCCAAATATTATCTTTGCACGTTTTAAAGTACAAATATTACTAAATCATTACATTTTTTAATGGTTGATTTTTTAAATGCAGTGTCAAAGGTAATAGTTTGTGTGTTTTCTGTCTTCATTCTCTGATTATCTTTCACATGCATTTAATCCTAAACGTTCCACAGGTTTTACAGTCACTGAGCCAATAACATGGTCATAAATACCATAAGCTGCCCATCAGGTCTGTGTGCATCGTAATGCCTTATACGAATTAACTACCATTGGTGAGGATTCAGACATGAGCAAAGGGTCAATTGGAATAAAAAGGGGTGGGGGTGGGGGGGTGTAGATGAAGAGTAAAGGACAGAGGGAAGGGCTTATGTACACAAGAGGGAAGATGATTAATAAGATTTGGTGATGAATAAAGATATGATCTGATGCTTTGGGTTGTTAATAAATGAGTGTGGAGTCGGAGTGCAGACGGTCCATACTAATGAAACAGACTGGAGACGAAACAACCCAAACATACAGTATGTACAGTCTGATAAAACATAAAAACATACAGTATGTACAGTCTGATAAAACATAAAAACATACAGTATGTACAGTCTGATAAAACATAAAAACATACAGTATGTACAGTCTGATAAAACATGAAAACATACAGTATGTACAGTCTGATAAAACATAAAAACATACAGTATGTACAGTCTGATAAAACATGAAAACATACAGTATGTACAGTCTGATAAAACATAAAAACATACAGTATGTACAGTCTGATAAAACATAAAAACATACAGTATGTACAGTCCGATAAAACATAAAAACATACAGTATGTACAGTCTGATAAAACATGAAAACATACAGTATGTACAGTCTGATAAAACATAAAAACATACAGTATGTACAGTCCGATAAAACATGAAAACATACAGTATGTACAGTCCGATAAAACATGAAAACATACAGTATGTACAGTCTGATAAAACATGAAAACATACAGTATGTACAGTCTGATAAAACATAAAAACATACAGTATGTACAGTCCGATAAAACATGAAAACATACAGTATGTACAGTCTGATAAAACATAAAAACATACAGTATGTACAGTCTGATAAAACATGAAAACATACAGTATGTACAGTCTGATAAAACATAAAAACATACAGTATGTACAGTCCGATAAAACATGAAAACATACAGTATGTACAGTCTGATAAAACATAAAAACATACAGTATGTACAGTCTGATAAAACATAAAAACATACAGTATGTACAGTCTGATAAAACATAAAAACATACAGTATGTACAGTCCGATAAAACATGAAAACATACAGTATGTACAGTCCGATAAAACATGAAAACATACAGTATGTACAGTCTGATAAAACATGAAAACATACAGTATGTACAGTCCGATAAAACATAAAAACATACAGTATGTACAGTCTGATAAAACATGAAAACATACAGTATGTACAGTCCGATAAAACATAAAAACATACAGTATGTACAGTCCGATAAAACATGAAAACATACAGTATGTACAGTCCGATAAAACATGAAAACATACAGTATGTACAGTCTGATAAAACATAAAAACATACAGTATGTACAGTCTGATAAAACATAAAAACATACAGTATGTACAGTCTGATAAAACATGAAAACATACAGTATGTACAGTCTGATAAAACATAAACATACAGTATGTACAGTCTGATAAAACATGAAAACATACAGTATGTACAGTCTGATAAAACATAAAAACATACAGTATGTACAGTCTGATAAAACATGAAAACATACAGTATGTACAGTCTGATAAAACATAAAAACATACAGTATGTACAGTCTGATAAAACATAAAAAACATACAGTATGTACAGTCTGATAAAACATGAAAACATACAGTATGTACAGTCCGATAAAACATGAAAACATACAGTATGTACAGTCTGATAAAACATAAACATACAGTATGTACAGTCTGATAAAACATAAAAACATACAGTATGTACAGTCTGATAAAACATGAAAACATACAGTATGTACAGTCTGATAAAACATAAACATACAGTATGTACAGTCTGATAAAACATGAAAACATACAGTATGTACAGTCTGATAAAACATAAAAACATACAGTATGTACAGTCTGATAAAACATAAAACATACAGTATGTACAGTCTGATAAAACATAAAACATACAGTATGTACAGTCTGATAAAACATAAAAACATACAGTATGTACAGTCCTGATAAAACATAAAAACATACAGTATGTACAGTCCGATAAAACATAAAAACATACAGTATGTACAGTCCGATAAAACATAAAAACATACAGTATGTACAGTCTGATAAAACAAAAACATACAGTATGTACAGTCTGATAAAACATAAAAACATACAGTATGTACAGTCTGATAAAACAAAAACATACAGTATGTACAGTCTGATAAAACATAAAAACATACAGTATGTACAGTCTGATAAAACATAAAAACATACAGTATGTACAGTCCGATAAAACATAAAAACATACAGTATGTACAGTCTGATAAAACATAAAAACATACAGTATGTACAGTCTGATAAAACATGAAAACATACAGTATGTACAGTCCGATAAAACATAAAAACATACAGTATGTACAGTCTGATAAAACATAAAAACATACAGTATGTACAGTCTGATAAAACATAAACATACAGTATGTACAGTCTGATAAAACATGAAAACATACAGTATGTACAGTCTGATAAAACATAAAAACATACAGTATGTACAGTCTGATAAAACATGAAAACATACAGTATGTACAGTCTGATAAAACATAAAAACATACAGTATGTACAGTCTGATAAAACATAAACATACAGTATGTACAGTCTGATAAAACATGAAAACATACAGTATGTACAGTCTGATAAAATATAAAAACATACAGTATGTACAGTCTGATAAAACATAAACATACAGTATGTACAGTCTGATAAAACATAAAAACATACAGTATGTACAGTCCGATAAAACATGAAAACATACAGTATGTACAGTCCGATAAAACATGAAAACATACAGTATGTACAGTCCGATAAAACATGAAAACATACAGTATGTACAGTCTGATAAAACATAAACATACAGTATGTACAGTCTGATAAAACATAAAAACATACAGTATGTACAGTCCGATAAAACATGAAAACATACAGTATGTACAGTCTGATAAAACATAAAAACATACAGTATGTACAGTCTGATAAAACATGAAAACATACAGTATGTACAGTCTGATAAAACATAAAAACATACAGTATGTACAGTCTGATAAAACATAAAAACATACAGTATGTACAGTCTGATAAAACATAAACATACAGTATGTACAGTCTGATAAAACATAAAAACATACAGTATGTACAGTCTGATAAAACATAAAAACATACAGTATGTACAGTCCGATAAAACATAAAAACATACAGTATGTACAGTCTGATAAAACATGAAAACATACAGTATGTACAGTCTGATAAAACATAAAAACATACAGTATGTACAGTCTGATAAAACATAAAAACATACAGTATGTACAGTCTGATAAAACATGAAAACATACAGTATGTACAGTCTGATAAAACATAAACATACAGTATGTACAGTCTGATAAAACATAAAAACATACAGTATGTACAGTCTGATAAAACATAAAAACATACAGTATGTACAGTCTGATAAAACATAAAAACATACAGTATGTACAGTCTGATAAAACATGAAAACATACAGTATGTACAGTCTGATAAAACATAAAAACATACAGTATGTACAGTCCGATAAAACATAAAAACATACAGTATGTACAGTCCGATAAAAGACAAACATACTGTATGTACAGTCTGATAAAACATAAAAACATACAGTATGTACAGTCTGATAAAACATGAAAACATACAGTATGTACAGTCTGATAAAACATAAAAACATACAGTATGTACAGTCTGATAAAACATGAAAACATACAGTATGTACAGTCTGATAAAACATAAAAACATACAGTATGTACAGTCCGATAAAACATAAAAACATACAGTATGTACAGTCCGATAAAAGACAAACATACTGTATGTACAGTCTGATAAAACATGAAAACATACAGTATGTACAGTCCGATAAAACATAAAAACATACAGTATGTACAGTCCGATAAAACATGAAAACATACAGTATGTACAGTCCGATAAAACATGAAAACATACAGTATGTACAGTCTGATAAAACATAAACATACAGTATGTACAGTCCGATAAAACATAAAAACATACAGTATGTACAGTCCGATAAAACATGAAAACATACAGTATGTACAGTCCGATAAAACATGAAAACATACAGTATGTACAGTCTGATAAAACATAAAAACATACAGTATGTACAGTCTGATAAAACATGAAAACATACAGTATGTACAGTCTGATAAAACATAAAAACATACAGTATGTACAGTCCGATAAAACATAAAAACATACAGTATGTACAGTCCGATAAAACATAAAAACATACAGTATGTACAGTCTGATAAAACATGAAAACATACAGTATGTACAGTCTGATAAAACATAAAAACATACAGTATGTACAGTCCGATAAAACATAAAAACATACAGTATGTACAGTCTGATAAAACATAAAAACATACAGTATGTACAGTCTGATAAAACATGAAAACATACAGTATGTACAGTCTGATAAAACATAAAAACATACAGTATGTACAGTCTGATAAAACATAAACATACAGTATGTACAGTCTGATAAAACATAAAAACATACAGTATGTACAGTCTGATAAAACATGAAAACATACAGTATGTACAGTCTGATAAAACATAAAAACATACAGTACAGGGTGGGGAAGCAAAATTTACAAAGAACATTTAGTTGTTTTTTCTCAGCAGGCACTACGTCAATTGTTTTGAAACCAAACATATATTGATGTCATAATCATACCTAACACTGTTATCCATACCTTTTCAGAAACTTTTGCCCATATGAGTAATCAGGAAAGCAAACGTCAAAGAGTGTGTGATTTGCTGAATGCACTCGTCACACCAAAGGAGATTTCAAAAATAGTTGGAGTGTCCATAAAGACTGTTTATAATGGAAAGAAGAGAATGACTATGAGCAAAACTATTAGCAGAAAGTCTGGAAGATACAATTAAAGAAGAATGGGAGAAGTTGTCACCTGAATATTTGAGGAACACTTGCACAAGTTTCAGGAAGCGTGTGAAGGCAGTTATTGAGAAAGAAGGAGGACACATAGAATAAAAACATTTTCTATTATGTACATTTTCTTGTGGCAAATAAATTCTCATGACTTTCAATAAACTAATTGGTCATACACTGTCTTTCAATCCCTGCCTCAAAATATTGTACATTTTGCTTCCCTACCCTGTATGTACAGTCTGATAAAACATAAAAACATACAGTATGTACAGTCTGTCATGGCTTTAACAGGGAAAAGGCACAGATTTCACTCGTTTTACAACTTGAAGAATAAGTGTAAAGGCTCCCACACACTGTGATTATCGGTGTCTCAGACCAAAGACAATAATAGTTGTAGTAGTATTAATAGTAGTAGTAATAGTAGTAGTAGTAATTGTAGTAGTTTATTCGGTCATTAATTACTTTAAACAACAAACAAAAACAACAAATCTATTGATATTGTTTGTTCGTTTTTTATGGACCATTATCAGGCACATTTGTAATTTTTTTTTTTAAAAATTCATCAAAACTTCACAAATCAAAATGTCTGAAAACTGAAAACAACTTTGCAGAAAATATCCCAAAAAAATTGAAACAAATCCGTCCAATAGTTTTATGTTTTGAAAGTGTTTGAATAAATTGCTGACGAAGACAAAATGAATTAAACGAATCCGACCAGTAGTTTCAGAGAAGATCGTTGAAATGTAGACACTGGTGACCTTAACTTTGCCCCTTCAAGGTCAAAGGTCATGGACTCAAATGAGAGTTCATATATGACTTCCTATCAGTGCTCAATAGCAACTATACTGATATCTGTAACCTGGGGTGCCGTAAAGGTGATGGGGGGCATGACAAATCCATGGGGTCCGGTGGATATAGGTTAAAAGTTGGACAAATTTTGTGTAAGCCAGGGTTCCTGCAGGGTCTTAAAAAGTCTTAAAAGTATTGAATTTACAAATCTGCTTTTAATACCTTAAAAAGTCTTAAAAGTATTGAATTTACAAATCTGCTTTTAATACCTTAAAAAGTCTTAAAAGTATTGAATTTGATATGGTAAGTCTTAAGTTATGTTGCCATAAACGTATTCTCTGTGCTGTGTTTAAATGTGTTGTTAAAAGTCCAAGCTGCAAAGAATGTATTGTTAGTCTACTTAGTTCCACTTGTTCCAACCTGTCAGTTTATATTGAAATTAGGAACCGATTACTTCTAACTTTGCAGTCTTTGGTGAGAAATGACTTGAAATGGAGGGAATCAAGGCTTTGGGGTAAATAAGTAAATTTTCCTAAATTCTAGAAGTCACAAATTTTTGCCACGATGGCGATGAAATGGGCATTAAATTCTGTTCTAAATAGTCTTAAAAAGGTCTTAAAAAGTCTTGAATTTAACTTGTAGAAACCTGTAGGAACCCCGGTAAGCTCCGGAGTAAAACAGAGGCATAGAAGCCAGGAGTCGGACGTCCAAAATTAAGTTTCACTTTCAGTTTCACTGCACTTATAGAACACACCCCCACATACCTCCACCCTTACACCATATACACCCCACCCCCAGTTCCTTGTTACAGTTTTTTTTTGCAGCTATTCAGAATATTTTTTACCAAATATTCGTCCTTTTTAAGAATGGTCGTGTCCTGAAAGTTCTAAGTTCTTGTCGCTGTTCTACTTCAGTCACCACTTGTACTGCATGTTTTGAGCCTGACGCAGTACTAGTACACAGCAGACATGTACTGCACTGAAACATGGTAAACATATACTACCCCCCCCCACACACACACACACACACGTAACCAGCAGAATGTCCATTTCCGTCTGTCTTTAACTCCTCCCCCTCTCCTGGCGTCCAGGCCCAGACTCTGGCCTTCATATCCTGGTTTCCTGCCAGACTCCAGCTCAACCAGGACCAGACGACGTGAACATGTGGCGACACGAAGCGAACAGGGAATACAAGCCACTGCACCGTGAGGAACCAGTCCACTAACAGGAGGGACATGGAGGCGTGGGGGGGGCAGGAGGACGACGCTCTGTCCTCGTCTGAGTCTGACGACCTTCTGTGTGTGAATGAAAGGAGAGAGAGAGCGCCATCTAAACTACAGTATTCAGTCTTATTAAAAAAAAAAAAAAAAAAGAAGAAGAAGACTTTATTTGATCAAAGTAATGAATTCTGGGTACTGAATATAGCCCCATTCCTCTGAGAAACATTTTTTATTTTTTATAGTTCAGTGAGATGCAATATGTTTGTCTGAGTGGGAGACTTTGAACACAAGCCTTCATCTGGAGAAACATTCACTGACACTGACGACACGACAGCTGCACAGAAAAGCACAAATACCCAAGAATTAGTGTTAGCAGTAGTATGACTTATAATGCAAATAATAATAATAATAATAATAATAATAATAATAATAATAACTGTGATATTTAATAATAAATAATGGTAGTAATAATAATAATAATAATAATAATAATAATAATAATAATAACTGTGATATTTAATAATAAATAATGGTAGTAATAATAATAATAATAATAATAATACATAACGTTGATGCTAATAATAAATAATGGTGCTAATAATAATAAATAATGATGGTAATAATAATAATAATAATAATAATAATAATAATAATAATAATAATAATACATAACAGTGATAATAATAATAAATAATGGTAATAATAATAATAATAATAATAATAATAATACATAACAGTGATAATAATAATAAATAATGGTAATAATAATAATAATAATAATAAATAACGGTGATAATAATAAATAATGGTGCTAATAATAATAATAATAATAATACATAACGGTGATGCTAATAATAAATAATGGTGCTAATAATAATAAATAATGATGGTAATAATAATAATGATGATAATAATAATAATAATACATAACAGTGGTAATAATAATAAATAATGGTAATAATAATGATGATAATGATAATAATAATAATAATAATAATAATAATAATAATAATAATAATAATAATAATAATAAAAGCTGCAAGCAGCATTGGGCAGGACCTCGCACCACGTGTTCCTCCTCCCGTGACCGTCGACACCTCAGCTCCACTCACACCTCTCCGTCCCGACACCAGCTCCCACCCTTTTGTGTCTGTCCTCCTTTCATACCTACAGAACACCTACGACCCTCTGCTGAAAGCACCATCATCTTTTAATGAGGCTTTTATTTTGAAAAACCCTACTGTGTGTATGTGAGTGTGTGTGAGAGACAAAATCACTGTGAATAACGAATTGAAATTGTATGAATAATTGAGCATAAAACTCATGATTTATCACATTTTAAGGCTTTTATTTTGAAAAACCCTATTGCGTGTGCATGTGTGTGTCTGTGAGAAAAAATAGTTTTCAATGAAGGAAAATTGTTCAAACAGTTGAGCGTTTGGTCATACAAATGAAAAGAAGTTATTTAATACTCATTATTTATTACACTGGTCAACAACAAATTTATTGTTGAAGTTTTTTGAGCTGATTTAGGATCATTTTGGTGTGCTGAATCCAAAAATCACATTCATTTTGCTCAATCAGGTCAACTTTCTGAACTATGCTACATATTGGCTTTTTGAACATTTTTGCTTACATTTATGGGCATTTTCACATCATATGATACAAAATTCTTTCATATTTCTTGCAATAAACGAGTTCTGAAGATTTTACTTTTGCCAATTTATGATTAGTGTTTTTTTAATATTACAGGTAAATGAAATGGCTTCGACTAGAAGATCTTGCAAAAATAAGCCTGACGTATTCTGCTACATCTGTGGTGAATACACCATTGTACCTAACAGGAATCAAGTCACAAGTTTCATTAAGTGTGCTTACCAATCTTATTTTGGTATTAATTATTATATTTTGTGAGAAGATCAAATTTTTCAAAATCAAATTAGCAAAAATACCTGACCTGATTGAGAAAAACATATGTTATTTTTGGATTTAGCGGTGCAAAATGGTCCTAATTCAGTTGAAAAAACCCAGACAACTTGCACAAAACATTTTTTGTAACCCAGTGTAATTAGGCTTTTTCACAGAGAGGCCAATCTGTCAAAGTTAAAATCGAAAATAAAACGACTCTTCAAACAAATCACGATTATTCCATAGCCGTAGGTCCTAGCTCAAAAATTCTTTCACTTGTGGATTCTGCAGACGTGTGTGAATGTAATGTTGTATAACAAATGTGAAAAAACGTCCAAAATGAATAAGCAGTAATTGCGGGAATGTGGAGTCACTTTCAAAGGCAGATTGCCAACTTCCTGTTGGAGTTAGCTCATGGGTGTCAGTGTATGATTTGTCGGGCTCAATCACACCAACATTTTGGCATTTGTTTCATGTTTCTGTGACATTCCTACTGGCCACTGGGGCAGTTTTTGTGTGTTTTTAAGTATGTAGGTGGCACTACAGAGTCCATTTTGGCACCCAAGGGGTTAATTATGATATTGTATCAAACATTTTACCAGCCATGACATGTCTGCCAAATTTGGTGAGTTTTTGAGCATGTTAAGGGGGTCAAATGGCAGTTAAAAGTGGAAAAAGTGTAAAAATAAACAAAATGTAATGAATCCATAACCGTACATCCTACCTCAAAAATGTTTGCACTTAAAAGTTGTGGTGAGTCTTGTGAACGCGTAGATATATAACATGTGAGGAAAAAGTCCAAAGTGAAAAATGAGTTCCAGACATCGCAAATTTCTGGGCTTATAAAAAAAAAAAACTAAGGCAGTAATTACAAAGTTGTGACATCACTTTTTGGAGAAGGGTTCAGTCTATCTTTTGGTCCTATTTAGAAACCAATACGACAAACAGTGTCATACGAGTTAGTTTTAGAAATTTTATTTTGAAAGGCATATTGGGAACTTCCTGTTGGAGTTAGGTCATGGGTGTCAGTGTATCATTTGTAGTGCTTCATCCAACAAAAATTTTGGCGTTGGTTTTATGTCTCTACGACATTCCTACTGGCCAGTAGGGCCATTAAAGTTTTTTTTCACATAGGTGGCGCTAGAGAGCACATTTTGGCACATATGGGGTTAATATTTACACTTTATAAAATTTTTCACCAGGCCTAACATATGTGCCAAATTTGGTGAGTTTTTGAGCATGTTTAGGGGTCAAAATCCAGTTCGAAGTGAGGGAAGTATAATAATATAAAAACAAAGGAAATACAATAGGGCACAGGTGTCAAACATGCGGCTCGGGGGCCAAACCCAGCCCGCCAGAGGTTCCAATCTGGCCCACGGGATGAATTTACAAAGTGCAAGTTAGGGCATGGAACTCAAAAATAATGTCATAATAACCTATAAATAATGACAACACAATTTTTTTCTCTTTGATTTAGTGCAAAAAACATTAAATGATAAAAATGTTTACATTTACAAACTATCCTATAACAATAAAATGTGAATAACCTGAACAAATATGAACAACCTGAAATATCTAAAGAAAATGAAGTGCAATTTTAACAGTATTCTGCCTGTTATTAAATGTTTTGTGCCTTTGTAGATCTGATCTGTAACGCATGTGTATAAATGATAAGTCGAGGCAGAATATTGATAAAATTGTACTTACTTTTCTTAACAAATTCCTTTTTTTTTCAGGTTATTCACATCCTTTTTGTTTGGATAGTTTGTAAATGTAAATACTGGCATAAGTGAATGTTATTTTTTGCACTAAAACCATTTGGAGTTGTCATTATTTATTGGCTGTCATGCTATTATTGTACTGGTCCGGCCCACTGCAGATTAAAATGGGCTGAATGT